>NC_045560.1:127980878-128055878 GCF_009819795.1 Aythya fuligula | reverse complement strand
TGAGAAGTACAGTTATGAAAGACTGATAAGTCTCACATGTATCTGTATCCTTCTTAGGTCAGCCTCTTCAAAACACCTATACAGACTTTGCTTAAAAGAAATCCCCTTAATCTTAATCTAAAATTGAATGCAATTAATAAATTACAGTTTTATTCCTTAGCAGAAGTATAGCAGAAATATATACAACACAGTGTATATATATATATATATACATGTATATATTTTAAATAAAAAATTGCAATGTGCAATAATTCAGGACTTTCTGAAGATGATGAACACTCTAATAAGAGAGAGAATGGTTTGTTTGTTTGTTTTATATACCAGGTGGCCTTTTTTGCCTTTTTTTTTTTTATATAATTATTCATTATTTTAAATAGTAAATCATTTATTTTATTTAAATAAAGGGATCAAAATCAATAGGCCATCTGGTACTGGTACTGGGAAGTAACACACAGTAATGCCAACCATTCTGAAACATTCCAGTGGGCTTTTATGGTGAGTGGGAGTCTGCTGGGAGCATGGAGTGTGTTCACATTTCTACCAAGCCCTGATCAATGGGAATTTATTACCACTTACACAAATAGACAGCCAGACTGTTTGTGCAAAATTGAACCATCTTGGACATGTGCCCGCATCAGAAAGATAAACAAGTATTAAGAATAAGGTGAAAGAGTACAACAGTATGGGTGTGTCTTTCTAGCATTCTACAATTAGCTTCCACAAAGCTAATACTTTGCTACTACATCCTGTGAAAATGCAAATGCTAACAAAAGAAAGCTCACAATTATTTAATAGAGTTCCGGAGTAACCAATGTATGTATTGTTGTTTCTGAACTGTAGCTCCTATCGTGCTCCATGTCACACTCATGTGTTTACCAAATGTCAGAAACCTCCTTTATATGCTATTAATACTATTGTGATCCCTCCAACATGCACACAAATACACCCACTCCTCTCACCACACACACTTTCTCAGTGTCCATCAATATGTTACAAAGTCTGAGTTTCATTACCATATCATATGCAGTATTGATTCCTGTTCCAAGCTAAATAATGTTGTTTTTTAGAATATCTTTTACCCTTTAAGTGGGGCTCGCAACCAAACCACAGACTGGTAACAAAGACGTACTATAGCATTTGATACCATATATGCCTTGGCAAACATCAAGACCAGTAACTTAGGCAGAAATTTCAATGATTAATTCAAGTTTTACAAACAGGAAAATTGTGCACAAGATCTAGTTACATACATTCCATGTTAAAAACGGAAACATTCCTAATAGACCTTTCAACATAATAAGATTCAGGCCTTAGCAGTAAAGAAAATGATTACAAGTTTTATTAGGCTTTGACTAGTTTCCACACCAGATCTAAAAAGTCACCTTGCACCTACATAAAGAGGATTATTTATGTAATTATCTGTACATGTGTCCTCATCAGCCACTGTATACAATCATTTCATGGCATTCAGATTCTGCACAAAAACATCAAGACCTAAGTACAAATATTATTACTATAATGGGTTTTCATTTCTAGAGGTCATCAGGGGAAGGGATTAATTTTGCTTGCTTTATTGTACACACAGAAAAGCACACAGGGTCATATTACAATGCCTCTATCTGGAAAATCGCATTCAGATGTAATGAGAAAGGCACTTCTTAAAACAATTTTACAATTTTGGGTGTATTATCTCTATTTTATTTCCATTCTATGCTGCTTTCTTTTGTGAATATTCTTTTAGATATCATTAATTGATTGTTACAAAGATGATTTCAGGTGTCCTTTTTGATCTTTGAAAAGTTATGTAACATTTTCAAGATTCCTTTTGTCAACAGTGATATGCAAACATTTTATATATCTTCTGCTTTAGGCATTTATACAGAATTATGTAAAGAACTTAAAATCTTTTAACTATGGCAAACATATTGCCATATATATTGCAAAATATATTGCATTACAGTTTTTGTATATTGCATATAAGGTGATCTCTGATTAATAGCTTACAGACACAGCTTTATTTTCCTCTTGCTTCATTATGAGGTATTTAAATGAGACAACTATGCTGCATTAAACTGATATTATTTTACCCAAGAAACTTATTTTTTCCTATGAATATTCACAACAGACGTGAAGCATGATTTGTACAGGCAAGGTCAGAGATAGCAGAAAAGTGAGCCCAAAAGATCATGTCACACAGTGTTCAGATATAAACATCTATACATTATATCCACTTTATGTGTATAAATAAACAACCAGGTATTAGTCAGCAACAGATGATTTTCTAGTCCATTTTCAATTAATTTCAAAGCTGTGTGAATGGAAGTTCAACAAAGCCATAACTGGCTTCAACACCCAAAAGAACAAATTGATATTAGAAAAAAACAGAAAAGTATTTTAAATAAATTGTGGAGAAAAACAAGGTGAAAAACCAAACTCAAATAGAACCATTGAATAAAGACACAAACTAAAGGAAAAAAAATCCTATAGCATTTCTTATATGCTTTATAGAGATTATTCACTCACATGGTTTATTTTTTTTTCCATATTTTTCTATGGCTGCTAAAAATATATATTTTGTTCTAAAATATATATTTAGAAAACTTGTTTTCCTTTAGTTTCTTCAATTGGGATAGATAATAAATAAATAAATAAATAAATAAATAAATAAGATAGACCAACCTGAGGAAGTTCCCTGAATACTTGGAGTCTTAATGTTTATATTTTTATGACTTACTTTGCCTTGGCAAAGGAGCTGAGAAGCCACAATGTCTGGACACGTTATGATTTCAGAGGCCAAGACTATCCATAAACCTTACAAAATCACTAGAGAACTATATAGTGCAACAGCATTATAGGCAAGATAAAATACATTCTTCTTTTCCCAAACACACACACTTTCTGGCTCTGCAGATTTTGCTTGCTTGGAATTCCTTGTTTTGCAACTAGGAATTCTTGGCACTGGAAAAGACATTCCCATGAAGAATTTTGTTTTTCTCACCAAAACAAGAAATTCTCAGAAAGTTCCTGAATGTTACTATCAAAACACAGCTGTAAGTGAGGAAATCTATGCAGTGCAAGGCTGTAAGAATATATGAAGTCCCAATTCCCCAAAATTTCCTGATTTGGACTTCATTGTGGCTACTAAGGAGGAGGAGACACCAAGATCTATTGACTAAGGATGGCTTCCACTCATACAACTAGACTCTTTCACCCTAAAAAACAGGATACTCAAAGAGTCTTCTGGAGATTTTGTCTGGCTTGTACTTACTCCTAAACTATACCCAGGAATTAACCAGATGAAGGCTAGCTGGTACCAACCAAAACCACAAAACCCTGCTGAGGAACACACCATTTTAACCGTGGAAAGGACTAAGGAACAGGGCTAGACTATGTTTAATTTTAGGCTACTCATTCAGCCTGTAAGTCTTTCCATTAATGAAAGCGAGCTTTAGACTAGGTCCTTAGAGGACCAGTGACATTTGAAGGATGGGAGAGGGATACAATCAATTTAAATATGCATTTGCAAATTTACAAAATATTATAAACATGTAAGCTAGTGCATCTATCTTCATCAGACTCTAAAGCTGTAAATACCAGATGTCATTTATAGATTAAATGATTTTCCTAAATCTAATTTTATATTAATACAAACCATTTGTCAATTCAACATGAAGGTTTCTATTTTAAACATTCAAAAGTCATGGAATGCAAATGTTAGGGTTATCCCAGTGATTCATTGCAGAAAACATAAATTAAGGTATAAACTGAACAGAAGAATTAGTCTTCCTGAGAGGTGTTGAAATAGATCTGTAACTGACCTGCTCATGGCATTTTCACCTCTGATTGTTTTTTAAAATCCTTCATTTGGGTTGAAATAGTCTGAAAAATTCACAGCTTCAAACTGCTTGATCTCCTACATGTGCAAAAATTTAACTACACTAGACAAAAATTCAACATGTGCAAGATGGATTTGTCATAGAAATTTAGGTGAGGTGAGAGGGTAAGAAGTCATCCACAGTTTAAGATGGACTTTTTTTCTGTTCCTGCTTACCTTTGGTAATAATAGTTTCCAAAACATGGAATGGCTAAACACTCTCTGTACCATTATCTCCATTACCACTCAAGGGTAAACTGATCCTTTCTGAAGATCTTCAATGTGACTGGAAAAGCTAACAAGAATGTCAACAAGCATTTAAGAAATTAAGAAACCACATCATTCTTAGATAAAAAGAAAGGTTTTAGAATGTAGCAAACACAGGCTAATTCCTTTTTCATCACATTTCAGAAAGACACGATATTACAGAAAGCAATACTATCAAAGCAAAATTGAAAACATAATTGATGCTGCTGTTTTCAAATTAGAAATTTTACAGTGTCATTAAGTCTTTGAAAAGATCTGCAGATCAGAAAATGTAACTGTTAAGAAGAGCAGTTTTTCCAACCTGTATTTCTCAGAATCTCTAGTACAGCTGATAATTAAAGAGGAATAACTCAGCTCCAACTGCCCCTTGTCATGTTCAGTTGGCACATTTGGAACTTTTGCTAAGGGACCTGAACTGCCAAGCATAAGACAATGGGGACTACCTCTGCCTCTGCTCCAGAAGCCATCATGGATTGTTGGCTCCACAGTTAAGTCTTCTGTTTCTCTCTGTTCTATGTTAAAACAATGATATACAGGAATAGAGGAACCCTCTTCACCTCCATGATTTTCCTTGTGCACTAGTCAGTATCAAGACTTCTCACTCTTCTCTCAAGAATGACTCCTGACTCCTGACTTTGAAACAGCATACACAATTATTTTCTCATTTGTTACACAAGGAACTTGTTACAGGTGTGTGAGTACAGAATAGATAAATGAAAAGAGTAATGCTGGCAATACCCTCACTAAACAGGATTCAGCTATTTTAGTTTATAGTGTCACAAAAATTCTTCTCCTATTGAAACAACTCCTTAACCTCAATAAGCTACCACACCAAGGGGAATCCAAATTCTCTGGATTTTGTGAGGACAGTTGCAGCAGAAGGAAACACAATACAGGTAAAGGTAAGGCAAAGACACAGAACAGAAGGCAAAGAAACAATACTAGAGTGACCCTGATGTTCTATGAGAGTCCTGCTGAGCTGTGCCTTGGTGCCAATAGATTTAACCATGTCTTAACATTTCTTAGTTTCATGGGTCCATGTAAACATATTTTCAACATTTATTACATTACTTGATGACAGGTATCGAAGTATGTCTCTGATATCTGGACTTAAAACTTTTGTTTCTTCTTACTGAAGCTGCAGTATGATGGGATGACTGTGTACTTACTGTTAAATGGGATGAACACCCAGAATTTCAATATTTTTCAAAACATATGTATATAGCTTTCTTGTTAGTATTAGCATATTCTAACATTTGGAGTACTTACACAGATTTTAGATGTCAGCAATGCACACATTCATGACTCAGGGTATTCTGTTTACTTTTTAAAAAGTGAATCTGAGCATAACCAGGTTTTCATGGTATAGATGTTTATCCTGTGGGATCTCTCCATGGGTCAAAAATATAAAAATTCCCCAAACCCCGATTCAAAATATAAAGGCAAGAGACAAGAGAGGCGTCTAAATATTTCTGCCTTGAGGAAGAAATGTCTTGTACTGTATACCCTCATATATGATCTATACACTCTGTGTGAAAACTCAGATATTTTAAAAATGTCTATATTAAAATATAGAAACTTAAAATCGTATATATAACAGAAGATGCCAATATGAAATGAATGGCTAAACCATCTTCTCTACAGAATTTTATAAATACCTTTATATTTTCATTAATGAAAATATCAGAACAGGAGATAATAAAACCTCATTAATGTACAATGCTTGAGATTGCATCTCAAATGACTTTCACAGCAAAAAACTTGTCCTACCCATATCCAAATATCTGTGATGCTTCTAAGCAGAAGGATGTATGAAATCAAACCATTCCTACCACTTCATTACAAAATTTATTCTCAATTATACCTTCTGAATAATTTTAAATATTAAATTAACTTGCATCTAAATTTGCCAAATTTTATTTCAGTTCTTGTTACCTTTGGATGTCCGTTCAAAATGCTTACTGCTAAGACATTTAATTCACCTTCCCAGACTGTCACACTACTGTAGGGTAAACGAGTCTATGATGATTTCTCCCTTCAATGCTAGGAATATTAAATTAAAATAAATAAAAATAAAAAATAAAAAATAAAAACAAAACAAAACAAACAAAAGAAACAAACCAAACCAAACCAAAACATTTTTTTTTTTTTTCATATAACCAGGGGCCTCTCCAAACATAAAATACATTTGCATAGTTCCAGACTCTGGAGGAAGTAGACTTATTCATATAAAAGCTGCAGTGATTTGCTCTTATATCCTGTCAAGCTACAAAACTTCAAATTTGCCTAAAAGCAAATTGGATTTTATCTATCCATAGCATTAATATATATATATAAAAATCTACATAGCTTTTTATTGATATTAGAAACTACTTTTCTTATTTCTAAATTTAAACCTCTAATCTGACAACACATTGCACTTTTTTTTCTTGCTTCTACTATTGTTTAAATACAATACATTCAGCACAGTTCCTACCTCTTAAAATGATACCTGCTTCTAATTAATAGCATTTCAACAGAAAATTGCTCAAGAGTACGTAGACTGTGTCGATCCAACTCTCAAGTCATGACTTAGGTATGTATTTCAGTGGAGCGTCCCTCTCCTCTCCTCTCCTCTCCTCTCCTCTCCTCTCCTCTCCTCTCCTCTCCTCTCCTCTCCTCTCCTCTCCTCTCCTCTCCTCTCCTCTCCTCTCCTCTCCTCTCCTCTCCTCTCCTCTCCTCTCCTCTCCTCTCCTCTCCTCTCCTCTCCTCTCCTCTCCTCTCCTCTCCTCTCCTCTCCTCTCCTCTCCCTGTTTTTGTAGTTGTTGTTGTCTTTTTTTTTTTTTTTTTTTTTTTTTTTTCTCTGATTAAGGACTGCATAAGTGTTTGGGGTCAGTTTAGAAATTAATAGATAGCAGTACTGTTCGTTAGAAAAAAGCTTTCTTTTTAAAGTCTCCTCCATAAATTATCTAACCTTTCCCTACCATGGCCAATGAATTAGAACCATGTTGTAACATTGCATCATCTATATAGTTGTAAAATAGATTTAATGCAATCAAGAATAAATCATTGACAAATAAATTCAATAAACGTGGTCTGAAGACTGCGTCTTGGCGGACATCACAGTTCATTTCAGCCAAGCCAGATTCCTTTCCCTGTACAAAAAAAATCTGTGTGCTCTTCTTAAACAGTCATGAATCTAAGTTAAGTGACTTATCCTCAAGAGCATCATAGTCTTATCTCCTCTAATCAGCATTCTAGAGTCAATCAAATCAAATGTTTCTGTGAAAATTACAAAATATAGTGCCAGTACTTTGATTCTGTATAGTGCCTGATCACTAGCAATATTACTATTAAAATGTCAGATGCCAAAAAATATTATTGGCACAGTCAGGAAGAAATGAATAACACAAAACTAAAGACTTGGGTTGAAATTCTGTCTATTAGACGAATATGAAGAGAAAAAAAGCAGGACATTTTTTATCTTTTAATTACTGATAACTAGATAAAATTAACTGAAATTACTGAAAATCAGATTGGGAATGGCCTTCTGAGAGTAAAGTGACCTTCTCTTTCAGAATGTATTTTAACATTTTGACTGGCTGCCCTGTTCCAGTGCATTACAACCCTCTCAGTGAAGAACCTATTCCTGATATCCAGCCTGAACCTACCCTGTCGCAGCTTGACACCATTCCCTCGGGTCCTATCACTGGTCACTAAAGAGAATAGATTGGCACCTGCCCCTCCACTACTCCTCGTGAGGAAGCTGTAGAGCATGATGAGGTCTCCCCTCAGCCTCCTCTTTTCCAGGCTGAACAGGCCAAATGGCCTCAGACAATCCTCATATGTCTTCCTCTCTAGTCTCTTCACCATTTCCTAGCCCTCCTCTGGACTGCCATGACTTTACTACAGAAAGGGTGAAGGCAATGACTTTACTTTTCTCTTTTGCTGAAATCACAATTGAATAAGTTCCTATTTGACCAAATTTGGAAGAAGTTAGATTTTTTTTTTTAATTATTATTTTTTAATTTTTTATTTTTATTCCGCACTGTAGGCTATAGGCAGACTTTAGCCAACTGTGACCAAGATATTCCAAAGTGATTTTTCACATATTTTTTCCTTTGTCTCTAAGTTGCAGCTTATTTTTTTTTTTTTTTTTTTTTATTGCACATTAAACTATCTCACCTAGAAAACAGTTGTTTGAGAATGATCCTTTGTTTGCAATAGTTCAGTTTGTGTGCAATAGTTCAGTTACATATAAAGTGGTAATAGCAACTATGATTCCTTAAGTTGGAAAGCCTGACATAAACCATGGATCCTATAATCTCCAAAAGAGATTAAGAAAAATCACTTTTATGGGTTACATAAGTAGATTTCAGTAATTACATTTTGTAAAGAAGAAGTATAATGTAGAAATCTACAAGTGATAAAATGTCAGTCACTGAGAATGGAGGTTAATTTTGTCCCTTTATGGTATTTTCTTGATGTACTTATTGATTTGAATTTATTTTGTTTTATATTTGAGAATTTTTTGTTAAGTTGCCAATTCTGAACGCAACAAAACCCCTAATCAAGTTAATTTGAGAGATAGAGGGAGAAAGAAGATTATGTGTTTATTTATTTATTTTTAAATAAAGCGTGGGAATTTTTACCATTGATGTGCCAAAATGTCTGAAAATGTCATCAGAGTTTACCTGAAAGCAGAATTTTCCCCTTCAGTTGTCTGGAACAACCTGGATACTGCACTTCTAAAAGATCCAGAAAAGAATAACTAGAAAATGAGCATTAGAGTATCTGTGATCCTCACATGGAATTGAAAAATACAGTAAAAAAGTTGCAGATCTATTTTATTATGTGGGGAGGTTAGAAGCAGGGTACCTTAAGCCTTAATAGCACAAGACATACTTGGGTAAATAAATTGTACCCACCTTGTCTAAAAATTTACTCTAAATCAGTCCAGAAATTCACTTATTTAGAGGTTTTGTGTTTGAAGAAAGACTTAGAAATGACGGCAAAGTTAAAGAATGACATTTTTTACTGTTGATTTAATTTTTCCTACTGTCTCATTTGGCATCCTTTGTCTTATACCTGACATTCTATTATGATGTAGGAAGCTCTTCCCGTTCACTTACAGGGAGTTTGGGTACTTTGCGCAGTATTGTGATTTCCTCTTCTAGAACAGGACATATAACTTAATTTTTGTCATTGTTCAACTAAGCAAAATAATACTTGATGTCTTTTTAGCGAGTATTTAGTGGTAGAGGGTGGCTGGGTTGTAGGAACACCTCCTAGTTCTGAGTCTGGCTGATCTGTGTTCCATCCTATATTAGGAAGAGATATGCAAACGCAACACTGAAGCCTTTCCCCTTCCGTCTGGCTTTCATGGGAAGGAAAATGATATGTGTAGGCTTGAAGGAAAATATCATAAATTCCTCAGTCTCACCAACAGGTCACCAGAAACCTAGACAAATTTTAGGCTTTAAAGTCTTTAACTACATATTTTGTTTTTGTAATATATAGCTGTATTATTGTAAGCCAAGGGTAAATAATAGGTTTCTCATGTATTGTGTTTGACTTTTTAAATATTAGATTATTTAATTAAAATTTCAGAATCAATATTAAATGGCTCTAAGCTAAATATGAGTTTACATTATTAAAGAATCTGATCTTTAAAAAGGAAATTGAAGGAAAAATTAACAGGAGGCACAGATGGCAAATAGTGAATTTGAAAAGGGGCACATCCACATAAGTCTATCAGATTTAAAGGGCCTTCATCAGAAAGGCATGGTAACTTACAGGCAGGTTTATAAAATCTGTATTTGCCAAACTGAACAAGACTGATTTAAAATATCAGCAACCCCCCATTAAGTTGCAATGTGGCTTTAAACCAAATATAAATGAAATTAGGAAATTATCTGACTAATGATGAACGTGGAATTTCATAGCCTATATTAACATCATATTTTCTTTAGATGTACATCTTGGAAAGAAAGAGTAATGCTTTCTCCACCCACATGAACTTTCTAACCACATCTTCTTTGCTAACACCTTCTATTTGAAGAAATGTTAGTCTTGGATCCACAGATAAAATTAGGGTTCTACTATGGTACTGAAACAGAGTATTTCACAGTCACCACAGAATCTCTCAACCATCACAGAATGGTTGAGGTTAGAATGGATCTCTGGAGGCCATCTTGTCCAAACCCCAGCTCAAGCAAGGACAGCCAGAGCAGGTTGCCAAGGACCATGTTCAGACAGCTTTACAAGATCTCCAAAGAGGGAGACTCCACCACCTCTCTGGGAAACCTGTTTCAGTGGTAAAGAAGTAAAGAAGTACTTCTGTCAGTTCAGATGGAACTTTTTGTGTTTCAGTTTGTGCCCATTGCCTCTTGTCCTAGGCACCAATGAAAATAGGATTCAATCTTCTTTGTGCCCTCCTTTTAGGTATTTATAGACATTAATAAGTTCCCAGTCTAAGCCTCCTTTTCTCCAGGCTGAACAGTCATAGGAAAGGGGCTACAATCATTTGATCCAACTAAGCTGGTGTCTTACGTTGATGCCCTAAATTGGTGTCTTTCTGGTATGTCAATGTTTCTCTTTTACTGGAGAGCTGAGAAATGGACACTGTACTCCTGGTACAGCCTCACCAATACTGAGTAGAGTGGTAGGATCACCTCTCTGGTGATACTTGCCTAATGCAGCAAAGAATACTGCTAGTGACTTCTTAGTGGCAAGGTCATATTGCTGATTCATGTTCAATTTTGTGTCTGCCAGCACGCCCAGGTCCTTTCCTGTTGAGCTGCTTTCCAGCTGGGTGGATCCCAGCATGTACTGGTGCCTGCAGATATTCCTCGCCTGGTGCAAGACTTTGCACTTTCGCTTGTTGAACTTTAGCAGGTTCCCATCAGCCCACCTCTCCAGCATATGAAGGTCCCTCCGGATGGCTGCATGGCCCTCTGTTGAATCAGCAGCTCCCCTCAACTTTTCTGTCACCTGTGGATTTACTGAGGACTCTACCCCATTGTCCAGATCATTAGTAAAGACATTAAATAGGATGAGGCCCAGTATTCACTCCTGGGGTACTCCACTCATTACAGGCCTCCAACTAGACCTTGTGTCACCACTACCTTCTGGGATGGACTGTTGAGACAGTAGTTGATCTACTCATCTAGATGAGTCTGCTCATCTAGTTCATACTTCATACTTCATTGTTTCTACCTGGTCATATCTATAAGGCCACTAAGCTGAAATAAACAGCATTTGACCACATCATCAAGAGAAAATATTTGGAGTTGGCTGTATGCAGTACCAAATCCTTCCATTATTTTTATAATACATATTTTCAACCAGATCCTATTCTCAGATATGAATTCTGCAGCTGAAAATACCTTATGAGAAAATACAAACTGGATTTTTTAAGGTTACAGAGTAATACACAGTTTACTTAGATACGCAGTTTACTTAGTTAGTTAGTTTGGATAATAACCACTAGTACAACGTTCTGTCTATAAAGATCTGTTAAAAATTTTACCAAGCTGTGATATTCATTACCATGGCTTATCAAGAGCAGCTCAAATGTTAAAATCCAGCTGTAGTATACCAACAATGCATCACTCTGTTCTAGTAAACACATTTATTTATTTATTTTTAGATAAAAAATAATTATTAGTTTCATCTTGAAAATTACAAATTGCATTAGGAGGTTTGATATGATTGAAAGGCAGATTGACAGTCTATTTAGCATTTTTATTAGTTTGTGTAGATTATCTATAGGCTATAGATGACCTCAATCAACTTATCATTCTTTAGGCAGCTAGACACAAGGCAACATCAGCCAATCATAAAAACATATACTTGATTATTAGGTCTCACGATGTGTCAGATCAATACACTGTATCACCTTCAAGGCCAGATATAAGAAGGCATCTGCATCTTTTGTAACTTAGAAGCCTGAAGCAAAAATGCTAAAATATAAAATGCCATTTACATAAGTTCTGTTTAATACAGGTACCTATATTATTGTCAATCATTTAAGGGTTTTGATATAATTATAACAATTATGCTCTTTGAAGCTTTTTGTACCCAAAGAAATACATGTCAGAAATGTATTAAATACAATCTTAGAAGGATCTCACTGTTTCTACCATCTCTTTGTCATTGCTGTACATATACCTAGCATTAACTGGACTCTTCTGTCTCTGATTGCAGTAAGGTTTAATATAACTAATGCACAGTTATAAATATTTTTTGTAATGATGTTTAACTGGTGCTGTTGTACTTTGTGATCTAAAGATTAATATAAAAATATGCAACAGAGACAGTGGTTATGCTGTATTTAAAATATATAAGAGCAGTACCACATTAGTAGCAACACCAGGGAAGGAACAACTCCTTAAAATTATTTATTTTCTGCAGTTCCTTGGTTTCTGAGTATTTACTAATCTACAGCCAGTCTTTATCACTACTTGGCTATCAACTACACCCTATTGTCTACTGAACTTTCTATCACATTTAACTAATTTAGGAAAACACAGAATGAAGAGTTTCAATTCTTCAATTAACTCAAGCAAAGGAACAGTGAGGTTACCAATCCTTCTTTAAGATTACCTTAGACGAATACTTAATCCTTTCTTGCTTTGTTTGTGTCTTCAGTCTGGATCAAAAATGGTCCACCACAAAGAGTGCTCCCACATGACAGCTGTGCATTCCCCATGGATGAACTGCAATTTTCAAGCTACAATAAAGATGAAATAAAGCCACAACCATCCCACAGTCATGACCATGTTTTATCATACCATTAATAACCATAAATTACTTTTAGGTGAAATGTTAGCTGCTTCAGTAATTTGCATGTAGATTTTTCAATTTTCCAGAGTTTGTTAACATTTTTGATTTCTAAAATTAAAATTTATTTGGAGGATAAAATTATAAATAGTATATTCAGAGAAGTGGTAGTCACCTTTATCATAGCAGATAATATTTTAAAAGCATGCACTAGAAGTTGTTGTGATCATACTACTTCAGTGAGAAAATAACTGCCAGATACAGATCATTGTATCTATTTTCATTTATCAGCATTGTATCTATTTTTATTTTTCAGATGGATATTGTCCTCCTGAAGTGATTGTTCCAAACCAAAGTCACTTAGAAGTATAGTCTAAATAAGAATTACTTATAAAGACAGTAAAAGAAAAAGTGCAATAGTTCTTCATTGAGGCAGACTAAAAACTGACAATGCATTTTATTCAGAATAATTTTATTCAGGACTTGAAATAATATTTTGAAAATATCCCTTCTTGTCAAAACACAGCTTTAGTCAATCTTCATCTTCCTAGCAGATTCTTCCTAGTGGAATGAAAAATCCTTAATATTCAGAAAGAATTATCTTAATTTTGAAGACCAATATGGAGCTTGAAGCTTGTCTGCATACAATAATATATGTCAATAAACTAATTTGCTGGAAAACTGTTCATGCATGTACTAAGGACAGAGTGTCATGAGATTAATTCTAGAATCACAGATCTTGGCTAAAGAAGAATAAGAAAGGATCAACTGCCAGAATAGGCTATTTCTATTATTCTCATACTAATGCAGATTTACTCCTGACAGCACTTCTGTTTTGTGCAACTCTAAAGATACTGGTTTAAGATTGTACAGACTTCTAAAGGAGGAAACATAACTTCATTGTGTAAAGGATAAACTTAAAATATTTTATAATTTCAAAAGTATGGTGATTTTCTGGTTACTGTTTGCAGATGATGAATTCAAAACTCGATGAATGGTGATTACTTTTTTTTTTTTTAAATATATATATATTTTTTCATACCTATGCACTGTACATTCAAGATCTTTAGAGACTGAAGTTCCAGCATGCTTAATATCCCAGCCAGTTGTTTTTTGGAATAAGTTTTTTTTTTATGGAAAACTACTTGAATTGCTGGACATGAGTAAAGTTTTCCACATGATTTAGCACAACTTCTTGCTGATGAGAGAGTCTTAGTTATAACAGAAATGCTCATCACCCCTGCTTAAGCCATCCAACCATCCTTTTATAACTGCTGGGAACTGCAGTATCATTGTACATAATGTACACTTCAAAAAGTCTACACAAGGAAACTTTTTTTTTCTTTCTTTTTTTTTTTTTTTTTTTTTTTTCCTTGTTTGATATATGGATTCTAAAACTTTAAAAAGTCTTAACAAAATCAACTGTTCGAAATAGGTTACAATGCATTATGGTGTTTGAGAGTTTTTTCTCCTCCTCCTGCTTAACTGAGTCCCATAACTCCTAATTAACACTTCCTAAAGCTTTGGTTTGTCTAAGGTAGTAAGCCCTAGAATTTTGAGGGTAATAGGTGCTATGCTAATTGAATAGATAGTTAGAAATAGGTTGCTAAGGGATTCGCCAAAGAAAAATTAAATGCATTTAGGAAGGTTTTGTGGTAGTTTTCTATACATAAAGCTCCGAATAATCCTAACTGATTGGAAACCAAAAATCCAGAAAACAAAAAAAAAAAAAAAAAGGACTTTACACCTGAATCTTACTAATGTACGTCTCTTCGTGAGAAAAACAAAACAAAACATATACCATCATAAACTGCACTTACAAACAAGAGGTTTAACTTCTGCAACCCTTAGAAGAAAAAAAATCAGTTACTAGGGTCTAGAATTTTCCTTTCATTGAAGAACACAGGGAGAGAGAAGTCTGCCACCCAGCCAACCTATTCTTTGTTATAAAGTAATCTTAAAGTAATCTCTCTCTCCTCCCTACTGCCAGGTTGTAAATGTATATTCACTGGAGGGATTTTTCTTCAGAGACACTCTAAAGTACAAGCTGCCATGTTGGATTGGGCAGTTCATCAGTGATGTCCCAACATACTTTTCAAGGGGTCTAAAGAAATGCACTGAACCACTTGGAACCGCAAGAATTGTCTAGTACACAGATCTAAAGGTCTCCATGCCCATGGAAACTTCTTACTGTATTGAAGATCATTCTGGTTATTTTATTACCGGTAAGTTTACTACAGTGAATCCCCAAGTCATCATATGATCATATATAATATTTAATCTTTACTTCATTGTCCTTAAAGTCTCCTGATTAATGTCTAGTTGCATATATGAAATAGTGCTCTAGATTCAGGCTTCTTTACATATCACTTTCTGAAAGATATTATGTGAATGGCCTCAGCAGAAAGCTGATATCACCTAAATTCCACATTCCTTTACATTGTCACTTTAATTTTTCTCCTCAGTCAGACTTCTTCATGATACTTCAAGTTCATTGATTTTGCATTTGATTGTGTACTTGTGTATGTTTTTTGCATTTGATATGTATACTTGTATGTTATTGCAAACCACTTTAGCACACTTGGAGGTGAACACATCGCATTTGGTAACCTATGTAATGTCTTGCACTGCCCCTATCCTGCTGCCCACATACCCCCTTCCTCCTGCTGCCACTGATATCAAAGTCAGTTAGTAAAGAACTGAGGATAGTTTTTCTTGACTGGTCTTTCCAGAGGCAATGTATTTTCTCTGGTAAGCTCTGAGTTTAGGTATCTTCTTCAGCAATTTAGGCTCTCGTCATTGACCCCATCTTTATTTATTTTTAGTAAGTTAAGTTGTAATTAAGATAGAACAGAGGCATCTCCAGATAATGATACAGTAGGATTAACACTGAAGAATGATCTCTTCTTGAAGATACTGTATGACCTAAGATGAATGCTACAGGAAAGACATTGACTGTTTACTCACTATGTCCCCACAGTCCCATAAGCTCCAGTGGGCCCTGAAGATCCACACATTTTCACACATACCTCCTGTTTCTTACACACTTAATGTATTATTTATTGTTTAGTCTCTGGATATATCAATTCCTTGATCTTCTTAACTCTTTTATTCTATTTTAAATGTTTGTCAGACAGTATTTATGATGCTTTCTTCTGGATTCACAAACAGGATTTCCAGGTTAGGTCTAGAAATTTTGCAGATTTTGCCATTTATAAATACTAGTTTTATCTTACATTTTCTGCTGGAGTAAGTTATTCTTTCCATAATTCTGTTGTAAAAGAGTCAACAGGTGCCCATCCTGAGTTAAAATTTAATTGTCTCCACGTTTGATTTTAGGGTCATTTTGACTGGTTATGTTATTACAAGAAACATTAAAAACAAAACAAAACAAAACAGAACAAAAAATTGTTTTTGTAATTTAATGTTAAAATGCTTGTTTTCGGTCTGAGTCTTATTCCAACAATTTTGGAATAGTTTATATAGTGGTCAGTTCTGCTTAGTGGCCCCAGTGTTTGGAAAAAGTGCTGTATGTTATAATTAAAGATTTACTCAAAAAGTGGCACCTTCTGTGCACTTTTAAAATTCACTGTTCTAAAAAGAAATGGTTTAAAGGGTCACAGAACTTTAGCTTTAAACCAGCTTGCTGAATCACTGTATTAGTTTAAATGAATCTTATTATTATAAACAGTTAATTAGCAGTAACAGTAATTAATGGTAATAACAACTTAATAAGATCTTTGATCTTCCTTATCATGAAACATTCAATATTATTTTATTGACAATAAAGACAGTAATGCAATAAAACTTGCTTACACCTGGTTTTGAGAACTAGCCTTCAAGACTACATATTTCTTCATTGGAACCCCTGCCTGACACATTTCCTTACATCATATTATATGCAGTACTTTGGAAAGAAAACTCTTTCCATCTTCTGACTTTGTCACTTCCACAGCATAATTTGTCCTTTCTCTTCCATGGTGTTCTAGTGATCATTGTAATTAATAATTACGTATCACAGAATTTTCTAGGTTGGAAGAGACCTCAAGGTCATCGAGTCCAACCTCTGACCTAACGCTAACAGCCCTCCACTAAACCATATCCCTAAGCTCTACATCTAAACGTCTTTTGAAGACTTCCAGGGATGGTGACTCCACCACTTCCCTGGGCAGCCTGTTCCAGTGCCTCACAACCCTTTCAGTGAAGAAGTTCTTCCTAACATCTAACCTAAAACTCCCCTGGCTCAACTTAAGCCCATTCCCCCTCGTCCTGTCACCAGGCACATGGGAGAACAGGCCAACCCCCACCTCGCTACAGCCTCCCTTGAGGGTACCTAAAAAGAGCGATAAGGTCACCCCTGAGCCTCCTCTTCTCCAGGCTGAACAAGCCCAGCTCCCTCAGCCGCTCCTCGTAGGACTTGTTCTCCAGGCCCCTCACCAGCTTCGTCGCCCTTCTCTGCACCCGCTCAAGCACCCCCATGTCCTTCTTGTAGCGAGGGGCCCAAACTGAACACAGTACTCGAGGTGCGGCCTCACCAGAGCTGAGTACAGGGGGACGATCACCTCCCTAGCCCTGCTGGTCACGCTGTTCCTGATACAAGCCAGGATGCTGTTGGCCTTCTTGGCCACCTGAGCACACTGCTGGCTCATATTCAGCCGACTATCCACCATCACTCCCAGGTCCTTCTCTGCCTGGCGCTTTCCAACCATTTCCTCTCCCAGCCTGTAGCTCTGCTTGGGGTTATTGCGCCCCAGGTGCAGGACCCAGCACTTGGCCTTGTTGAACTTCATGCAGTTGACCTCAGCCCATCGGTGCAGCCTATCCAGATCCTCCTGCAGAGCTTTCCTACCCTCAAGCAGATCGACACACGCACCTAACTTGGTGTCATCTGCGAACTTACTGAGGTGCACTTCGATGCCCTCGTCCAGATCATCGATGAAGATATTAAAGAGGACCGGCCCCAGCACCGAGCCCTGGGGAATGCCACTAGTGACTGGCCTCCAACTGGACTTGGCTCCATTCACCACGACTCTTTGGGCCCGGCTATCCAGCCAGTTTCTAACCCAACGAAGCGTGCGCCAGTCCAAGCAAGAGCAGTCAGTTTCTTGAGGAGAATGCTGTGGGAGACGGTGTCAAAAGCCTTGCTGAAGTCAAGGTAGACCACATCCACAGCCTTTCCCTCATCCACCCAGCGCGTCACTCTGTCATAGAAGGAGATCAGGTTCGTCAGGCATGACCTGCCTTTCATAAACCCATGCTGACTGGGCCTGATTGCCTGCTTCCCCTGCAAGTGCTGCATGATGACTCTCAGGAGGATCTGCTCCATGAGCTTTCCTGGCACTGAGGTCAAACTAACAGGCCTGTAGTTTCCCGGGTCTGCCCTCCGGCCCTTCTTGTAGATGGGCGTCACGTTTGCTAGCCGCCAGTCGATTGGGACCTCCCCTGATAGCCAGGACTGCTGATAAATGATGGATAGTGGCTTGACCAGCTCCTCTGCCAGTTCTCTCAGTACCCTTGGGTGGATCCCATCCGGCCCCATCGACTTGTGCACATCTAAGTGCCGTAGCAGGTCACCAACCAGTTTTTCATGGATAATGAGGGCCACATCCTGCTCCCCATCCCCTTCCACCAGCTCAGGGTACTGAGTATCCAGAGAACAACCGGTATTGCCGCTAAAGACTGAGGCAAAGAAGGCATTGAGCACCTCCACCTTTTCCTCATCTCTTGTAACTAAGTTTCCCCCCGCATCCAGTAAAGGATGGAGATTCTCCTTAGTCCTCCTTTTTGTGTTGATGTATTTATAGAAACGTTTTTTGTTATCTTTAACAGCAGTAGCCAGATTGAGCTCCAGATGAGCTTTGGCCTTCCTAATTTTGTCCCTGCACAGCCTCGCTACTTCTTTAAAGTCCTCCTTAGTGGCCTGCCCACTTTTCCAAAGCTTATAAACCCTCTTTTCCTCCTAAGATCAAGCCACAATCTCTGTTGAGCCAGGCTGGTCTTCTTTCCCGCCAGCTCGTCTTTGGGCACGTGGGGACAGACCGTTCCTGCGCCATTAAGACTTCCCTCTTGAAGAGCGCCCAGCCTTCCTGGACCCCTCTGCCCTTCAGAACCACCTCCAAGGGACTCCACCAACTAGTGTCCTGAGCAGCTCAAAGTCAGCCCTTCGAAAGTCCAATACAGCGGTTTTAACTGGTCCCCTTCCTGGCCTCGCCAAGAATAGTGAACTCCACCATTGCGTGGTCACTCTGCCCAAGACAGCTCCCGACAATCACATCCTCCACCAGTCCTTCTCTGTTTGTGAAGAGAAGGTCTAGCGGGGCACCACCCCTGGTAGGTTCACTAACCAGCTGCGTCAGGAAGCTATCTTCCACGCTCTCCAGAAACCTCCTAGACTGATTTCTCAGGGCTGTGTTGTGCTTCCAGGATATGTCAGGGAAGTTGAAGTCCCCCACGAGTACAAGAGCTGATGATTTTGCAACCTCTGTCAGCTGCCTGTAGAATTCCTCATCCGTCTCCTCATCCTGGTTCGGCGGTCTATAGCAGACCCCGACCAGGACACTAGCCTTGTTGTCCCTGCCGATCCTAACCCAAAGGGACTCGACCTTGTCATTCCCAACCTCGAGTTCTACAACCTCGAAAGACTCTCTAATATAGAGAGCCACACCACCACCCCTTCTATGCTGCCTGTCCCTTCTATAGAGCTTATAGCCAGGCATTGCAGCACTCCAGTCATGAGACTGGTCCCACCACGTCTCCGTGAGGGCAACCAAGTCGTAGCCTGCCTGCCGCACGATGGCTTCCAGCTCCTCCTGTTTGTTACCCATGCTGCATGCATTGGTGTAGATGCACTTCAGCTGGGCCATTGCCTTATCCTCCGGCCTTGCCATTGTTCCCCCTGGCACAGCCCCAACAATCCTAGCCTCAGCCCATCCCCCTTCCTACCTAGTTTAAAGAAAAGTATGTTACCTTCTATTGTTTGATTCATTTTTTCCACCATAGCACATTTTAGCTCACCTTTTTATTTAATTGTTTATTTACTGTGTATACTGAAAGCAATAAATAAAGCCTCCACCTCCTGACTTTGAAGCATTCTGCCTGATTCTTTGTTGGAACCCATACTTATACCTTCTGCAATTGGGAATCCCTCCTTAATTTTACCAATGAAACTCTGGCCTCTTCAGCTTTTATGATAAATGTTGCAACTGTGTTTACCTCTAACAGTGTCTACCTCTGGCAAAAAGGAGTACGCTAGAATTTCTTGCTATTGCTTTGTGTACTGTTTAAATTATTTTTTATTATTTTCCAAACAAAGGCAAGGGCAAACTTTATGACGTTACTATTTCAGCATGGGTGATGACATGCTTATAGAGAGAAAATTTACAATCTTAAAATAAATAAATAAATAAATAAAGCTATTCTATGCTAATCAAGAGTGGATTAAATGTGTCTTCCAATTAAGAAGAACTTTAGCACTGGTCACTTTATCACTAGACTTTTAAAGTATTCTGGAATACAAGTTTTATGTATGAAGAACAAAATGCCTTTTAAAATGTTATTCAATATAAGATCTTTTTTACTACTGAGGTTTAACATCTGAAATGCAGTTTTTTTGCTGATAGAAAAATACGTCATAGAAGCCAAGTTGCTTCAAGCGAATTTTAAAGGCCAAAATCCTCCAAGAGTTGACACAGACACTAAAATGTTTCTCAAGCAGCTGCATTTTCTACAAAGCTCAGACACTTTATCATGTTGTTTTTATATACAAAAATTTCTGAGCATATTTATCACTCAGTGTGGGAAAATAAACAGGGACAGGCCATGATGTGGGAAGAAGGATATATAACAATCTAAAACTTTTCACCTATCATCTCAACTTCACAATGATCTGAATGGACACTACTTTTGAGCAACCTTGAAAGTCCTATTAATATTTTAAAAGTCTTAAGAATTAATGAATTCTCTTATGGTGAGTACCATACTCCTTTCTCTTGCAGTATTGATACAAATAGCCACTGTGTTGGGGGTTTTGCTAAGAGTATTTATGTACGGGGAGGGATTTTTCAAAAGCTACATGCAAGAAAATATATTAGAAAGCCTCTCCCTTCTGCCACTTCTTTCTCTATTTTTTTTAAAGGTTTGAAATATGCTTAATGAAATTGATAAAGCTTTTTTTTTTTTTTTTTTTTTGTGTGTGTGTGTGTACAGTATGATTCATTTTATCAAAATCTCACATCAGTAAATCTTACTAAATAGCTTTGATAGTTCACGTTATTATTTAAATATTTTTTGGCTAATAATGTTAATATTTAGGCATGTACTTTTTTTTTTTTTTTTTTTTTTTTTTTTTTAATAGATGCTGAGGTATTTCTACTTGGTTTAAAAACATGGGGGAGATTTTTTGTTCCACCACTGCTGAAAGAAATTTGAAATTCATTTTATTCTATGTGGAAGATGTATATCCTTTGACATTTAACTTAAGACATACCCAATATGTCCATAAGCATGTGACAGTACAATTCCAATTGATGGAAACAATGTATTCTTTGTATCATTGTAAATTCAGTAAAAATTTCACCATAATAAACAAAAAGTGGGGAGTTTGGTTTCTGCAAGCACTAACAAAGGTTTACTGTTCTGTTTTTTTAATAGGAATTATTTTTTCTTCAGTCAATTAATGGAATTCTGGCACTTTCAATGTGTAAGCTGTTATAGTGTTAAAGGCAGTGATTGTCAAAAAAAAAAAATCAGAAACAAACGAACATGGACATTTCAGTTTGATATAACACCTGTGCTATGCCAAAATGCCTTGTAAAATGAAATGGGTCAGTAAACACATGCAAAAAAAGTAAGTGGACAATCATTTGAAGTATGTAAGACATAAAAGTAACCTAATATTAATAACTATTATGCAACTATGACTTAATTCAAGCAATGCCTGCTATGCACATTCTCTGTCTTTGAAGATCAGGTCACATGAAACCACAGAACAAGAAAGGACAACAAGTTGTAGATGAAAAATAAGAAGGAACAATGTGAATAATTCAGCATGAAACTAGAGAAGTATAGATTTTCATAGAAGAGAAGATTGTCCCATTTTTTGCAATGAACTCTACTTAAAAATTCCAGCTATAGGCCAAATGTCTCCTATGATCCTGTAAGGTTTGACACCCGAACATTACTGTAGGACTTGCTTAGAACAAAAGAATAAAAAACATTTTAATCAACTCTTTTTCTTTTTAATCAGTGCAACATGCATTTCATGAACAATTTATGGCACTCGACAAAACATGTGAGTTCTTACATTTTTGCAAAAAAAAAAAACAAAACAACAACAAAACAACAAAAAAGGAAAAAAAGAAAAGAAAGAAAAGAAAAGAAAAGAAAAGAAAAGAAAAGAAAAGAAAAGAAAAGAAAAGAAAAGAAAAGAAAAGAAAAGAAAAGAAAAGAAAAGAAAAGAAAAGAAAAGAAAAGAAAAGAAAAGAAAGAAAAGAAAAAGGTATACTAAAAGAGAACACCATCACTATGGATAGAATACAGGCAGAATATGGAAGGATATGAGCAGGCATAATTGCATGCTTTGATATTTATGATGAAAGACCTGAGCTGAAAGAAAAATGACAAAAATGCTATCTTAGCCTTTTATGAAACAAAGAAAACCTGAAGGTCGTGCAATAGTAATTTTCATCATTCCTTCCAAAGCCTTGGCAAGCTTTGAAAATTCATATGTAATAGCAGCTAGCTTTTCTAAGTGAAAGTGCTTTGAAATCATTTCAGGATATACAGTATATAAAAGCAACCTTCATTTTTCAACTGTAACAAAAGCAAAATTATATTTTAGAATATTAAGCTGACTATTTTAAATTATGCTGTCTTAGCTCTAAAAAACTCTTTCATTACATTGTACAATTAATTTTCTTAACATCAGAATATTTTGTTGTATATTTTAATTTTAAAAGAAGTAACTATGGCTTATTAGGCAAAAAAGCTCTTAGAAACTGCAATTTGCTCACTCCAATATAGCAAAACCTGCCTGGCAATACTCAATGACAAACACAAGTGTAAGCTAAGAACACAGAAAAAAAAATATTTACTTTACTATGACATTACTACAGCTGCATAGCATGATTAAATTCATTTCAATCCAAATTCCTCTATGTACAAACTACATGGTAAATAAAGATACTTACAATCTCAACTTTAAGGATGCCCAAATTGCCTTAGAAGCTGAAGCATATTCTACCTAATGATATTCATTTCTCATCTTCTGAATGGGTGGGTTTTATTTTACCAATAAATCATTTCCTCTGAGTTTCTGCATTTATTGGGCCATCAGGTCTTTTTTTTCCTTTGTACCTGAAATAGAAGTTGAACATTTTTTTAAGCTGTAGTTTGACCTCAGTGCCTGCTTCCTCCAGCTGAGACTGAATCCCCAGCAGTAGGAGAAAATATGAAAGAATAACCATCTCAGGGAGAAAAAATAAATCCAATAGTTGGAAAGCATTCCAAACTTCAGAAAAAAAAATAGTATTGCACTGCAAATGGAAAGGAAATACAAACTTCTGATATATATTTTCTTTTTTAGTATTACCCTTTCTGCATCTTATTTATTTATTTATTTATTTATTTTATTATTTTTAGGAAGTACACTTTTTAAGGAAATGAAAAGGCAGAGATATTGTATTTACTATATTTACTAACCCAAACAAATTAAGCAACCTACTACCTTTCTGAGCAATTCAGAAGAAAATTTGTTAATTTAAATAAATATATATATTTATATAAGATGACAAAAGCAAAGTAGAAGTCTTTATCATGTCAGTTCAATTTTATTTATTTATCCTTATGTATTCCTCTCTAGACTCTTTGCATTCTGAAGCATCCAAAAGCTTCTTCACTTCTGCAGTACTTCCTGGCCATATGGATGAATAGTATTTAGTTTTAAGGCCTTCACTTTTATATGGTTTTCCTTTGATGAAATTTAATCTTTCAGAACTGAGTTGTCTGTTCTACTTAATTAATGTTAGGCACAAACACACACTGTACATGGCTGGGTACAACTGGAAGTGCAAGATGAAATGCAGCTTAGATCCTTGGGATAACTAAATGTACTGGGTCTGACTGGAATGTTAACTTTCCCAGCAGCAGCCCATACAGTGCTGTACTCTGCACTTGTAGCTGGAACAGCAGTGTTATCACACCAGTGTTGTGTCTACTGCTGAGCAGCAGTGGCACAGCATCGGGCCTTTCTCTAACCCTCCTAGGGGGTGGGCAAAAAGTGAGGAGAAACATCACCAGGGCAGCTGACCTAAACCAATCAAAGGGATATTCCATACCATGTGATGTCACACTCAGCAATAAAAGGTGGAAACAGGAAGAAGAGGGGAGGGGTGGGCTCTCGTTGGGAAAACGTTGGTCCTCCTCTCGAACACCAGCTACGTGCGTTGAGGCCCTGCTTCAAGGACGTGGTCAATCATCGCTCATTTGTGGGAAGTAAAGAGTAATTTCTTTCCTCTGCACTTCCATATAGCCTTCATTTATTTTATTTGTTTATTTTCTTCCCTTCTTTTTATTTTTTCCCTTTCCCCCTCCCTTTTCCCCTTTCCCCTTTTATTTCCCTTTAGTTAAATTGTTTAGTTCATAATAATCTTTATTTAATTATTATTATTATTCCCTTTAATTAAATTATCCTTATCTCAACCCGTGCTTTACTTCTCCCCCTCCTCATCTAAAAGAGGGGAGTGAGAGAGCAGTTGTGGGGTTTAGCTGCCCAGCACGGTAAAACCACCACACTAAACCACAAAGAAATTAGATCCAAATCCATATTTTGGAAATTCTAAATTTAGGTTAGTAGAAGTGGTGTCGGAAACAAACAACAACAACAACAACAACAAATTAATCACTTTTAGATTTGATACTTTAGGCATGCAAAGCCTAAAAATTGAAAAGCCTAACATTCTTTCAAGGAGAAAGAGTACATGAAGATATTAATTCCTCTTTGATGACATTAAATACAGAGCCTGACAGTTTTAGAAAGTTAAGACAAGTCCCCACACCCTATGATAATAAAAGGTATTTAAAGAACCATCCAGTGGCCCAAATGGTTGAGAGTTGCACTTTTAAGTGTGAAAGTGGCATGTTATGATTCTCACCATGTATAGGACAATTTTAGGTTATGGCCAGCTTCTGGAAGATGAAGGTTTCTTGGCAGCTGTGGCGACTCTGAAGTGAGTTCTGCTTGTTTACTTTTCCATGTCACTCTGCTCAGAATACAAGAGTAAGGAGCAGCTGCCCTTAAGAAACAGCCAGCACTTTCAGAGTTATCTATCCATTTAGATTTTCAGCGGAAGTCATATCATTATGATTATGCAACCTCTAACCCTTCAGAAAGTATTATATCTTCACAAAACAGCACTGACAGGTTGTTAAGAAGCTTATCTAAATTCATGATTAGGAACTGAGAGAATCTTATTCCCTATCATTGTTAATGAATACTGCCATTAGTGTTATTGTAACCATTCTTAGTGATAGTTGTTTTGATTCCCATATTGGTGGTACTTAAGGTTTTACAAGGTAATACTCCATGAATTAGAAACTGTATACCAATATTCTAAAGATTTTATCAATGAATCACAAAACTACTAAGAATTGGCTTCAATAAATGGACTGGAGGAGCATAAGGAAAGACAGATACTGTCCCTGTCTTTGCTCTAGTCTGTTCTTTTTACTCTCCTAGGGAAAAGTTGCTAGGTATTTGTGCTATTTACAAATGTGTTCCTGTGCAAGCTCACTGCAATCCCCAACTGTGAAGTCTATCTCTCCCACTTCTGTGCACAATCTAGGGGGGGTCTTTATGGAGAATTTGGCTTGGCAATCCTCCTCTAACCTTCCACATCAGATTGAATGAGCCACAGTTAAGTATGCTGTCTTCTCCAATCTTCCCTCAGCTGAAACTGTGTTGAGGCATCTCTTCCCTCCAAATATTTTTAAATTAGTAGATTAGAGTATTATGAAAAAAAAAATAATCTCCTTAAAACAACTAACATAGAACTGGACTGAAGATTGATTCAAACTGCATCATTGGTGTACTGTGACACTCAGGAAAATCCTGATCTATCTCTTACCAATTTTTTGAAACTATGTAGGTAATAAATATTTACATGGAATCTCCTGGAATTTTGAAAAATCACCAGACACCACACCTTTGGAAGATAAATTTATGGGATCACCCTGTCTACATTTTTTGGTGCCTAAATACTTTAAGTGATCTAGCAGTAGTTTGCTAAAGAAAATATATTCTCGCTTAACAGAGAAAGTTAAACCAGGATGAATTCCAAGCTCTGCTGATTTTCACTTAAACTATTTTTAATAACACAAGCAAACAAACAAACAAATAAAAAACAAACAAAATCCACCAAAGACAAAGAAAACCTTTCTGCTCCAAATGCCATATATTTTCCCCTCAACAACAAACAAAAAAGAAAACAAAACAAATAAACAAACAAGCAAACAAAAAACTCGTTTTCACTGAATGCACTGCCCTCTTCTCTTGTCTAAGGACTCAGTTCAAGTTTTTGTTTATTTTGCTATGGTGAAATACTTTCTGTAGCAGTCGGTGAAAACCCTTGTAAATTTTAGAAAGAGGTTACACGAACATATCAACACCTTTAAATGATGTAACTGTGTTTGGTTATTTGGACTGTATTATTTCAGTCAGCTTTTATTTATTTTATTTTTTAATTATTATTATTTTCAGTCAACTTTTTTGACAAATAACTACAGAAAGAACTTAAGCTAAATTGTAGAAGAACCTTTGGAATAGAACACAGAGATGCTGGTCAAAGTTTTGTTCAAAATTATATATTTATATGGTTGAGTTGAAATTTGTAAATTTAGCCTCAAATGTTGAAAGATTCCTCAAAACATCTAACGGAGTCCAGAAATTACATAAAGAGAAACTGGATCTAAAAGTCCATTTGTGGTCCTGAACTAAATGAGACACAATACTTCATTGCTGGCAGTTGAAATGTGCATGTGGATGGGATAGACTGTATCAGGCAATTGCAAGAATATAGCATTCTTAAATTTTGTCCTATAAGTTGTCCTGTAAGATTTGGTTGGAATTGGAAAAAAAAATCAAAAAAGTTATCAACATGATTTTTCACATTCATGAGGAAAAAAAAAAAAAAAAAGTAGTAAAGTTACAAAAAAAATAAATCTATGGAGATCTCGCACAACATCTCTGTGAGGGATAAGCTGTCCCGTTTCACTCTTTTAGAAAGGAGACACACACTCATCTGAGACTACAGGGTAAATCACTACCACAGGTCAAACAGACTGGAAGAAAAAGAAAGATTCAGGGAGGCTTTACTTTCACCTGGATTACTGGCAAATCTTGAATATACAAGAGGAGTGAGACAGTAGTCTGTCATTTTTTCAGGAACTTCTAGCTTATCTACAAAAAATAAAATAATCTAACTTATCTAAAAGGGAACTTCTAATTTATCTAAAAAATCTCTCTAAAGAAAAAAAAATATATTTAGAAACACCTCTTCTTAAGCTTTTGTTGTTTCTGTTGGTGTTGAACTAGAAGCTCAGTAATGACTTCAGCCCTTCTGGGGTTCTGGGAATGCTATATGGGGACAGAAGGTACAGACCTTCTATAAGAATCTATAAGAAGATTCTTATCTTCTATAAGAGCCCTATAAGATAGGCTCTTATGGTTTAGAATTGCTAGCAGTAACATTAGTATTATCCTAATAAGTTAGGATGAATTCACTATGAATTCACCATCACTAAGGTGAATTCATAGTGAATTCATCCTAAACTTAGTCACCTTCTATATGCAACAAAAAGAAATAAGCATCTTCAGTTCACCTAAGACTAAAATACTCTGAAGATGTTTATCGCTGTCCATTGTTTACTTATATGCTTAGAGTGACTAGGGTACTAATTTACTAACAACAGTTAGGTGACTACAATTAGGTCTTAATCTTCTATTTAAAAGAAAAAATATGTCTATATATTCCCCCTTCCAACCTCCGAAATGTATCAATTGTCTTCTACTGATCTTGTGGAAATAAAAACTTAGGTGATTTACTTTTTTGGGGTGTGTTTGTTACTCTTACATAGGCATTGAAATAAAGGACATACCTATTTTGTTAGTTATTTGAGGAAAACTAGAGTCCTGAATTAATTATTTCAAACAGGGGCAATTAAGTTAAGTATTTGACTTGGTTGAGAGCTTCTTTCAACCACTACCTACCTATTACACAATTATGATCCCACAGGGCCTAAAGAGAGACCAAATAACTCTCCACAATTTTTCAAATCAGAGGCTATTCACAAAGTGGGGGTGGGAAGGGGAAGCCTGTGGAGAGAGGCATGAAAGAGAAATCCAACACGTTTTGAAAGGAAGAACTGTTCTGTTATATAAGACAGGGGACAAATCACTTGAAAAGGCTGATAGGTACAGTTTAATTACTATAAAGACCCATATTTCTGTATTAATTAGATTCTTGATCAGAAAAAAACACCACCACCAAAACAAAAAATATCAAATAAAAACAACCAGACAACCATTTCAGCATTAATAAATAAAAAAAAAAAAAAAAGAAAAAAAATGCAGCACTGCTGAGATTTCTTGGTTGTTTACAAACTAGACATTCAAATGTTTTCATCAAAACTTTATTTCAGGCAGTAAATGAAGTAATCTTTTTGGAAAGTAATAGGATTTTATTCTCATGAGATTCTCCCACAGAGAGGTGGCCACTTCCTTAAATCAGTCAGTCAGGTATGATGATACCTCAAATCCCAACTGCTTGAAGCGAATAAATAATAAATGAAGATGGTATTTGAGTCTGAAAAATCATCCAAGAGGTCGAGATCCTTCTTTTGGTGAACTCTGTAAGATGTGTAGTGTGGAAGCAGAAGCTAAAGGTTAGGAGCTTGACCATGCACTGCACTTTGGCTTGTAAACTCAAAAGTGGCTACTAAGCATGAACCAAACACATCATTGAAGGTTGTTTTTTTTGTGTGTGTGTGTTTCTTTTTTTCCCCTTCTTTCCTTGCATTCTAAGGTTTGCTTTCACTCCAGGGGAGTTGAGAGTCAGAAAATGCAGGAAAGAAAGTTAGCATTCTTTCTGAGCACAAACCTGCTGCTAAGCTGGTATTTTGTATTGATTTTTTCCTGAAGCCTGTGATCTTGAAAGCTTGTAACAGAGGATGAGGTAAATATCATTTTATTTGCTCAAATAGGTTTAGATTAGATTGAGATGAAAAACTAGAGACAGGCCAAATTAGGACTGAAAGCAGCAATTACAGATTATTGTTTCCAGCAGTAACTAGAATAGGTTATTTCACTGATAAAAAGGCTTGCTGAAAGAAAGAATAGGTGATTTTCCTTAGCCTTAAAATAATATCAAAGAAAGAATAGAAAATGAAAATATAAACAGAAATTCACAACAAATTTGTTATGTTAAATGTTAAAATAGGCTACCTGTAGAGCAAATTAGCATGTAAATTTTTGAACTTGCTTAAAATGCACAGTTTAACAACATGTTATCAGAATACAGGCTTCTGAATATATACAATATGGGAGCTTAGCCAAGTAGTAATATACTTTTCATTGTGTACATTTTTTCTCATCTTGTTGAAAAACAAAGCATACCATTCAGCCTGAAGGATAATAATAAAAATCAGCTTTTTAAAAGTAATTCCTTCGATAAAATAGTTTCTGAGGGGAAAAAAAAAAAAAAAAAAAAAAAAAAAAGTGTACAAAAGCGTTCAAATGATACTGACAATAAGGCATGGAATTTAAAAGGCTTAACCATGTCTTATCTTAGAGTCTGTTTTATTTCTTCATCTTCTGAGCACTTCAAACATATGAGCTGTTATTCCATCTTTAGATCAGTAACTTTGAATTGTTCTACCTGTCATTCTGCAGTGACTAGCACAGCTAGATGTCATACAATGATTGTTTGCACTTTCATTCTTTCACATTAAATGGCAATCATCCAGTCCTTTTGATTTGTTTCTTTTATTTAGCCCTGAAGTTTTACACTAGAATCTCATTAAAGCTGAACTAGTGTACTCCTGTCAAAAAACTAATGGAAAAAAAGTTTAAAAGAGAAATGTTTCACCTATATTGTCACTTACTTGTGGAGTTGCATTTATCAAGATTTGCAGAGTTTACTTCTTTGGTATACGTTCTTTTGGCCTTGTTCACCTCTCTCTGCCTTTTTTCTGTTTATTGTACAAAATTAGGATGATATGTTCTAATAAACTAGACACCTAAATAAAATAGCAACAGAAACAAAACAAAACTAATTTTATCTCTTGGATCTTAGTTTTTCATAGGACAGATATATTCTCTGCTAGCTAAAGATATTGCCAGAGAAATTTCCTATGCAAAGGAGTAAGTATTTCACCGAACAAACATTGCTTACAGAAGTATAAGTGTGTGTCTAGGTTACATGAACAACAAATTAAACAGATCCTCTGTTTCTCATATTTCCAGACGTATATAATAATATTCTTTGTCACTCATGAGGACAGCTAAGTTCCACCCTTGAAAATAATTCTACAACCTCTCATCCTTTTCCCCTCCAGCAACATTTGTTTTTTGATCCAGTTAAGGCCACTAATTGCAGCATCTAAAAAAAAAATTGATTACTGAGTTCTTCATGGGAATTCTGAAATTACACAAGTTATTTATGCAGAAGCATGACTTGGTCTATCAGGAAAAGAAAAAATCATACAAGACCCATTTAATCTATGGTATGAAGGACAATGAAAAATATATCCATTCAATAAGAATCTTCTTTTATCTTATGCTCCTGCACTGACAGATAAGAGAAATATATCATGTGGATTCTGATCCCTCTATGAGTTTCAGAAAATAAGATAAGGGTCTGCAAAATGCTGGCAAATTAATCCCAGTGAAATTACTAACCATTTTGTCTAAAGATCTGGTAGTCAGGAGGGATAACTTGGAGGTCACCTTTACTATTAATGCTAAGGGTTTTCTAACTTGTATTGTGGCATACATTGTACATCTAAATGCCTGATCTGAAAATGAATTCCTCAGCATTTCTGAATATGCTCCATAGATTTAACTCGAAAGATTCAAGGCTTATTCTTCCCATGTAAAACATGACATTTTAAGCCCTCTTTCTCCCATTTGCCTGTGCATAAATGATGACCTCTTCCTTAAAAATTTAAGTGGTGTGAAATCTGCTAGATGTCAAAGGATCTCTGTGGCTTGTAAACAAAGATAAAATAGTATTTTTTTTTCCTAATAATAATAATAACAAAAAATTAATCTGACATGTATTGTTTTAGAAAATGTCTATTTAAGAAATGCATATATAAGAAATAATGACCAAAGGGAGGGCATTTCTCAGCAGTTAATGACTAGATAGGAAAGTTAATGGCTGCAGGTGAAGTCAAGGTCGCATAACTCAGCTCGTCATTAATAGCTTGGAAAATGCCCAGCCAGGAGGTCATCACGACTATTATGAGCCATAGGAACATAAAAATATATTTTTAAAAAATTACGTTTTTCTGTTTTGAAAAGTTAGAACTAAAACTGTAGGTTGCCATAGATATGTTGTTCCTGTTTACATCAGTGATATCTACTCAGCAGTTAAAGGCCAGGGTAGCAATTCAGCATGGTGCTGAGCCAAAACAATTAAAGCACACAGCCCAAAAAGCAAAACTCAGCATACTGCAAGATCAAGGTCCAGGCTTATAATAAGTGCAAAAGCATTCCCTCAGGTTTATTGTCAATAATGACTATTTCTGAGACAATAGTTTTATGGTAAATCACACCTTTTAAAAAAGTGTTTCGTTGTTTTTTTTTTTTTCACTTTTTTTTTTTTTCTTTTTTTTTTTTTTCATTCTGGTTTGTAAATATATCATTTTCAGTTTTGCAAAGGACAGATAATATTATTTATATACCACTAAGTTACTCTTGAATTTTTTCATCATTTTCACCATTTTAATCCTGACTGATTTTCTCAGTAATTTCCAGTGTAGTAAATCACTGCTTTTTTAGTTTGTTTATACACTCTTAACACTTTTAATTAAAAATATATCATACAGACCTATCCTTGTTCTGAATCCTGCTGAAATCAGAAGTCAAGTATCTCTTGCAATGAGCTCCAAAAATTAATTAATAGTTATATAAAAATATTATTTCCTCTCTCTCTCTCTCTCTCTCTTTTAAATTGTACTCCTTATGTTAGTTGTCTCTTCCCTGGTCTGAAGTTCTAAAATAAGATAGATAGCAGCATCCAACACTGTTCATTGCCATTCATTATATCCATGTCTCATTCATGTCCTTCCTTTCTCTTACACAAGGGCCTACGAGCTAGCAAATAAAGAATAAAACTACACACCAAATCATTTAAAACACTCTTTTCTAGACCTTAGAACTTAAAACTTGGTATGCGAGCAAGTCAATACATTTAAAATTCTCACCCATGTTCTAAACCAGTTTAATAATGTGGTATAATCTTCACTAAATATGAGATTATATCATCAATATATAGCATCAATAACAACAAATCCTGTCTACCAACCAAACTGTTGCACAATAGTACAAATAGATCAACAGAATTTTTGAACGTTTACTTAAATGTACATTAGGCATGTATCTACTGTTAGCTCCCTGAAAATAAATAAATAAATAAATAAATAAATAAATAAATAAAACTGAAATACCAGCACCAAAAAAGCAGACCTAAATCAGTCTAAAGCCTTGTGATTACTTGCACATCACCTTCCTTAAAATAAATAACTAAATAAATAAATAAATAAATAGTATCCTCCTTTACAAAATTGTCTTTTCCTTTTCCCTTGTGCTTTCTCTTCTCTATCTCATTCCTCTTTCCTCTTCTTCTGCTTCCCCTACCGGATTACAAATTCTATCATCTCCTGGACATAAACAATGTAGATGCATATTAATTTCAGCAGAGTGATGTTCCCTCATAAACATCCTGCCTCATATGCCTATTTCTGTAAACATCAAACTTTCGAAGTAAGTGGAAATTATTTCAGTGGCAATTATTTCAGAATCATCACATATGAAGCACTATTTTTATCTCTATTATAAAGGAAATGATAAATGTTTAACCTGTAAAGGCATTTCAAACTATTTGAAATATTTGATATTTAGGTGATGAGTTATTATACTTGAAAAGAGACTTTTTTTTTTTTTTTTTTAATCTAGAGAATGAAAGGATGAAGGTGAAATAAAAGGGTGGACGGGTGTTCCTCAGCTCTATGTTTCATAAAACAGACTCCCTTATTTCTTAGTATGCTCTTAGTATGTCATTGCCAAGATTTGCATCTTCTCTCTCAGCTGACCTCTTTCAAGATACTCTGGCATTTGCTGCATTTCTGGAAGAATAGCTTTGTGAAATCAGAAGTCTGTGTGTTCAGGCAAAGCTTTCCAGCCATGCAGTTCTGTTGCTCTGATCCACACTTACTGACATGCAAAATTACCTTGATTTGACTTCTCTATGAGAATTTAATCAGTCAGAAAGATGCAGAAGGAAAGGACTTAGAAGTTAATTTTACTTAACAATCAGGCAAAGGGAAAATTGCAAAGCACATTAACAATGCTTGTGTTGCATTAGGATAAGCAAAGGAGTTGAGCAATTGCTTTCAAAGCACATAGAAACATTTCTTAAGACAGTCTTCACAATTTCTTAGCAATGTATTTATTATCAGAGAAAAAAAATACAAAATACATTTTGTTTTTAACTAATGACAGCTCTTTCTCCTAAAACAAACAAACAAAATAAACAAAACCCACCTGTACAGAGTCCATTGAATTTTACAAAGCAGAGAACGAAGATTAAATCTGTACAGCAGATCTAAAGTAAAAGGAATAAATAACCTGGGGTAAGACCTCTGGAGACCAATTTAAATGGAAACTGAAAAGCAAAAGGTTCAATTGGCCTCCTATACATAAACATATCTTTGGATTTATTATAATTACTTTTAAAGCTAGAGAGGATCCCAAACTGATTTATGAACAGTGTAATAGCTGGGATTGAAATATCAGGATGGGTTATAAAAAGAAGAATATCATCCACATACAGTATTCATTTATGTTCCTGCTTGTGTGCATCAGTAATGATACAGTAAGTTTATGACATTTTTAAAAGCCTCAGGAAGTGTTTTGAAAGCTAATGTGGAGAAAGGAGGAAAAGATAGACAACAAAGCATAACTCAGGAAAAAAGATTAAAAAAGACTGTGGATATTTTATTATTATATTATTTTCTTTGAGGAATATTGAAATTCATACCCAAATTTCCACATATATGTTTGTGCCGTTCAATTTCACCAATACCCAGAAAGTGTAGCCTTTTTGTACACATGAAATGCTATCATTGCAACTAGGGAGACTCCAAGGGCATTATTCTTAACCTTGTCTGACCAAAGCATTAGACTGCTCTCATAAAATCTCAGAAATACTGGACCTTTATGTAACAGCCTGCTTAAAAGCTGCTTCTATCTTAAGGCAGTCTGAGTTTGAATAATCCTGTTTACAATGCATTTCCAATTGCCTATTTTTATTTTGAGTCTAGTAAAAATGTGATTTAGTTTCTTTTTTTCTTCCTTTTTTTATTTTTTTTTCTTGTCACATTGTAAAACACAATGACCCTTGTAAAAATGCATTAGAATTGCTTCTAAAAGAATTTTCTCATCTGCATGTATCCTGAATCTCAATTAATTTTCTAAAAAATGAACTTCCTTGTCATGAGGTTATGAGGTTGTATTTTATTTTTAGAAAGTTCAGAAAACAAAACCAAAAACTTGAGAACTTTTTTTTTTTGTTTTTTTAATTTCAATACATTTAATTGTTTCTTTGTAACATTCATACCCCCTTTACATGAATATCTGTGTCTGGTGAGATTGGTCTTAATCTTGGGCAGATGGAGGGGAAAGAGAGAAGGATAAAGAGGAACATGTGTGAGCATGTGTGTGAGAGAAAGACCACTGCAAAATTTCAAATCAGTGTGGGCCGTTCAACTGGATTTTCAGCACCTGCAGCTACCATTGAAGTGAATGGGATTTCTGTGAGTTGCTAGGAAAAAAAAAAAATCTTTAAAAACTAGAAACCCGCTAAAACACAAACACTAACATGTTTCACATTAAATGAAATTCTTCATAATTACCTAAAGAAATACTCTAAAATTTAATTAAAATATATATTTTTTTAATAATTGCTTATCTAGGAACCTGTGTTCTTTACTTGAACCTTGTGGATTGTGGAAATATTCCCTTTTATGTTCTCTATATTTGAAGCAAGAACATTCAACATAATTTTCTGAGAAAAAAAAAAAAAAGAAAGCAGTTTAAAGAACAATAAGCATCCATCCTTAAAGTAGAGATGATTGAGTTCCAGAATTTAGTGTTGTTTTTTGCAGGTAAACAATACTAAACAAACAAACAAACAAAAAGTTTTCTCAGTTTTTCTCTTATGTCTTCCTATACATTTTTCTCACCTACAGAAAACACAAATGCATTTCCAGAACACTGTTGATTTAGTGAACTAGATGTTCTGTGATGTTAGTTTGTTTAATTTAAATCAGCTAAATACAGAAGGTGTGAATGTATCTAAAAATTTCAAAAATAGTTAGCTTTTTCTCACAGAAAGAGTAATAAAGTCTGAATTTGTCTTTCTACATAATGGGCTAATAAAAAACGCTCTGTAATAACAGATTCTCATTTGCAGAAAATATTTAAGATTATCATCTATAAAGTCATATGATGACAATTTAAGGGACCAATGCCCTTCCTTATTTTTGACACATAAAAAGAGAAGTTCAGATAAAAACAAATACTTAGAGGTCATTTGATTAATTCTGTTGAATCATGGAGGCCTTCAGAGGGTGCAAAAAATTCCTCTTCAGTGCTTGCTTTGGGAAGCCATTTCTTTTCCTTTCCCTGCTTTTTGGAATCAAAAATCTAACAAGGCATTTGGTAACAAGTCCCTTACCTATTCATTTACAAATCCAAGTAATAATAATATGTTGTGTCTCCCTTCCCTAAGAGGGAATCATCATGATGTTTTCAACATATTACAGACCCATGTAGAATGTATATGCCCAGTTCCTGCGCTGTGATCATTATCAGATACCTAGGTCATAAAAACAACTTACTATGTTTATCAAAGAATGTTTACTTCCTCCTTTAAAAATAGACAAAGCCAGTCTTGAACTATATACTACCAAAACACATAATGAAGAGATGTTCTCTTGAAAGCTTGCACAATTTAATCCTACAATGTTGTGATACAGGCAGTGGATACTTTTTATTTATTTATTTATTTATTTATTTATTTATGATGAAGACAGATATTCTTATCTAAGGTAAAGAAAGTACATTTAGAATATTTTGACTGGGTATACTGAATTTTCCTAGAACACAAAGACAAGGACCAGGAGAATAAAGAACCGCTCACTGTAGGAGAAATCACATTCGAGACCAGCTAAGTAATCTGAAGGTGCACAAGTCCTTTGGACCCAATAGGATGCATCCATGGGTGCTGAGGGAACTAGTAGATGAAATTGCTAAGCCACTGTCCATCATATTTGAGAAGCCTTTACAGTCTAGTGATGTTCCCACTAACTGGAAGAGGAAAAATAATAACCAATTTTTTAAAACATTAAAAAGGAAGACTCGGGGAACTACAGGCCAGTCAGTTTCACCTCGGTGACCAGGGAGAGGCGGATGGAGCAGATCCTCCTGAAAACTATGCTAAGGAACATAGACGAGAAAGAAGTGATTGGTGACAGCTATCATGGCTTCACTTAAGGTGAATAGTGCCTGACAAATCTGGTGGCCTTCTACAATGGGTTTACAGCACTAGTGGAGAGGGGAAGAGCAACTGATGTCATCTACCTAGACTTGTGCAAAGCATTTGATACAGTCTCACACAAAATCTTTGTCTCTAAACTGGAGAGATAGGGGTTTGATGGATGGACCACTCAGTGGGTAAGGACTGGCTGGATGTTTGCACTCAAAGAGCTGCAGTCAGTGGGTCTATGTGCAAGTGGAGACAAGTGGTGCTCCTCAGGGATCAGGATTGGGACCAGTGCTGTTTAATATCTTTGTTGGTGACATTGACAGTGGGATTGAGCACAGCTTCAGCAAGTTTACCAGGGACACCAAGACATTTGTTGCAGTCAACTCGCTGGAAGGAAGGGATGCTACCCAGAAGGACCAGGACAAGCTCGAGAGATTGGCCTGAGTGAACCTCATGAAGATCAATGAGGCCAAATGCAAGGTCCTGCACCTGGGCCAGGGCAATCCCAAGCACAAATACAGGCTGGGTGGAGAAACATCCAAGTGAAAACATCCCTGAGGAGAAGGACGTGGGGGGTGTTGGTTGACAAGAAGTTCAACATGAGCCCTCAGTGTGTACTTGTAGTCCAGAAAGCCCGGGCTTGTAGTCCAGAAATGTCCTGGGCTGCATCAGAAGCATGGCCAGCAGGTCTAGGGAGGTGATTCTCCTCCTCTACTTTGTTCTTGTGAGAACCCACTGCATCTAGCTCTGGGGCCCCCAGCACAAGAAGGACATGGACCTATTAGAATGAGTCCAGAGGAGGGCTATGAAGATGATCAGAAGGCTAGAACGCCTCTCCTATAAAGACAGAAGAGTCCCTATAGCAGCCTTCCAGTACCTAAAGGGGGACTACAAGCAAGCAGACGAGGGTCTCTGTCAGGGAGCATAGAGATAGGACAAAAAGTAATGTTTTCTAAGTTAAAAGAGGGGAGACAGATTAAATATTCAGAAGAAATTATTTGCTCCGAGGGTGGTGAGGCACTGGGATAGGTTGCTCAGATAAGCTGTGGATGCTCCATCCCTGGAAGTTTCAAGGCCAGTTTGGATGGGGGTTTCGGGCAACTTGATCTAGTGGAAGGTGTCCCTGCCTATGGCAGGGGGGTTAGAACTAATGATCTTTAAGTTCCCTTCCAACACAAACCATTCTATGATTCCATGACCTTATGATTCTATGATTTTTTTTTTCTATGAATATTAACATTAACACCTGAGGCATTTTGTAGAGTCTCTGAATGAATAACAGAGTATGTATTTTGGTTAACATTTTGTATTTTGGTTATACTTTCCTATATATAAATTAATTCACAAATGGAATTTCAAAAGGTGTGTTTATTTTTTACCATGTGACGTTCATTAAAAGATAACTGTGACTACCAGTGTAGACTTCTGGCAAAAGAAGGGGGTTGAGTGAAGGGTGAGTGCTAGTTTTGCTGAGCAATGAAAATAAAGATAGAAGTACTTGTTCCTCAAACAGTACTGTTTGAATATACTCATACTTTTACTTCCACATTGGGAAAACAGCCTTTGTTACAATATTGAATTTAGAAGATAGGAAAGGGCAACTTACAGGTCAGTCTGCAATTTCTGTATCTTTTGTATAGTTGAGTGTGTAACATTCCAGTTGGAAGATTATAACTAAGGAGCATTTGTCTCCAGCCTTTCTGTAAGTGTAGAGACCTAGAGAGGCATGCATTAAGCAGTGACATTTCTCTTCATTATGTAACCACTTTTTAAAATGCATCTGAGCTTGAATTAGATGAACCTTTGCTGAACTATGTACCTGTACATAGGTAGAACAATTTTGAACTACTTATTTCAAGGACAGCAGTTTGTTTAGCAAAATTGTGTTATCTGCTATTGATAGCTACACTCCAACTCCTACTTTATCACTTTTATCATCACATGCATTTCTAAAGTGCCCAGGACCACAGTGTCTACTCACTCTCCTTTTATTTTCCCTTACCTTCTTGTGGTACGAGCAAGGATGATCTGATTTTCACATTGTTAAAATGATGAATGGATCCAAATTCCTTCCAGATTTCCAAAAATACTGAATATAAAATAAATAAATAAATAACTTATTTATGTTAGAAATTAACTGTTGGTTCATAAAATTTTATTTTATTTAAGTTTATTTCCCTCTTCAGACTAGTTTGCCTGGATGTTCTGGTGACCTACATTTAACATCAGAAACTTCATCATGTTTTCCTTGCCTTTTTATCATTTTGTTCTTCATATTTCATTTTGGAGTCTGCTTTGGTAGTATTAGCTCACATACTTTGTCTTCTTGTTCTTTACTAGTAGTCAGCAGGTAGATAGGAAAGCAGGAATGGTAAAGATAAAAAGGACTAAGATTATCCAAAATGGGAATATAGCATAGTTCAGTAAAAAATACGCACTTTAATTATTTTTGCCCATTTGAACATTTATTATGAATAGTTAAACTTAAATATGACAGTAAAAATAATATGAAGTTTGCATTACTGCTGTTTACTATGTGGTTTCATTTAAATCAAAACAAAATAAACCCCTCTAGTCTGCTCTCTCTTCTCACTGTTCTAGACTTACAAGTTTTTCTACAGTCCAGTATGTATGAATTTTCAAAAAGATTTGTCTTTTGTTCAACTAAAAGCATGATAGTAATTCAGTTGATCTACTCATGATCCTCAGGTTGAGAAGCTGTATGAACTTGCATAAAGTCTTTATTTTAATGGAAAATGATTAAGATGTAGGTAAATGAAATAGAAAAAAGCAAGCAAACAAACAAACAAAAACAAGCAAACAAAAACAACAAGCAAACAAACAAACAAAAAAAACCCACACAAATCATAGAATGGTTTGGATTGGAAGGGACATTAAAGAACATCAAGTTCCAATCCCTCTGTCATGTGCAGGGACACCTCCCACTAAATCACGTTGCTTAAATCATGCTCAAAATCATGAAATATAGGTTTCATATAACATATAGGTTTAAATGGTAATTTTCAAAATTCCATTTAGAAACAATCTATGTCAGAGAGATTTAGGTTTTCTATCATGTTATTTAATACAGATTTCATTTTTTGTTTATACATATGAAAAATTAATCCATTTTTCAACACAAACTTTTGCTAATACATATAGGCAGGGCCAACATTTTGTTGTTTTCTTTATAGTTTTAAGAATATTTATTTATCATTAGACAATTCTGAGTAAACAGTTTCTGGAGCATTGAAATTTTGCTAAATTATACTTCACATACATTCAGGAATACTTAATTTTGATTTTGGAGATGTAGTGTAAATATTTTCCTAACCTTCCAGACTAACATGCAATGTGATGACATGCACAGAGATATTTTTGTCATCTGAAATCTACAAAAAGCTCCTCAGAGTTATTTTTTCCTTACATGGTATCTCTTTAAGCATTCTTGGACAAATATTAAGCAATATTTAAAAGAGCATATACTAAGACTGTTCCTTGTGGAATTTCCTACCTTAGTGCTTCAAACTGTATTAGTCTCATTTTTCCTTAATTTACATTTTCTCTCAGAAGACAGAATATTAGCACAAAATGTTGTTTAATAAAATCAGAGAGTGTGTGCAGTGGCTCAAACATAGTAAGTATATATTTACCTATGCATATTTTGGGGTAAGAATTTTAGTGCTCTTAAATCTCTTTATTGTGGAGAAACTACATTGCAGTTAATGATTTTTCTGTTGAATGTTATTTGTGCATATATGTCATGTGTTATGATAAACACAAGACAACAAGACAGTTTTCCCAAGAAGGGCAAGTCAAATGGACAAGATATTAGATATAAAAAGAGTACTTCCAAACTGACTTGATAAAATTATTTTATTATTATCACTCACTTGAAATTTTTTGAATGAGTTCCACCCATGAAAAAAGTTTACAAAAAAAAAAAAAAAAAAAAAGGAAACAAACTCTATTGAATTATCTGTTAAAAATCTCTTCAAGATTACACAGATGTGTAAAGATTTACTCAAAGACAAAAACTAAGTGCCCCAGTAACAGAAGCTCCCTAAATTGTATCAAAACTCAGTTTATATTCCCACAGATGTCCTAACAAGCTGTGTATATGGTCTTGGATTATAGACTGGGAAAAATCAATAGCTTGCTGTCTCAAAGGCACCAATATAGATTATGAATCACAGCCAGGAAGTTGTCAGTGATCTCAGCTGCCAACAGTGCTTCAGTAGAGATATTTGCTAGCTCATACTCTTTTAATGTGCAGCTTTCATACATGAAACAAAACAGGTCACTTTTTAAAAAAATAAAATAAAATTTAAAATTAAAAAAATATTTTAGGTAAAACTATGGTAGCCCACAAAATAACAAGCCTCCAATCTTATCTAAATAATGACTTCTTACCAGAAGGTTTTTACTTGTATGTTTATTGATGTGTGTTTTGTTGTTGTGTTGCTTTCCAGAAGAAAAATGTTCCCCTCTCCCACATTTTTTCCAGCTTATTCCAGAACTCACAAATCTTATTTGTATGTGCTGAAACTATTTAATTCAGGTATAAGAAACAGTAAAAATGAACTAGGAGGAGTTCACTGAAGGAAAGCAATAGCAGACTTTTTATCTATTATTCTTTGACAATGATACTGTAATGCAGAAATGTGCTATGTCACCTCAAGGAATGGAGAACTTTTTAATGTGAGGTAGACTCTTGTACTGCAGCTACAGAAGCTGTTCATGAAAATACCACATTGGCACTTCTTTTCAAAGTACTAGCTTTAGTAAAATTACAGGAATAATAGGTACAGAGAATTTCCTTTTCAGAAACATTTCAATTGAGTAATACATGTAAAAAGAATGAACTCCTTTCTTGTGCTAAAACTGTATTTTGAGATACTTCTATTGTTAGGTATCCAATATGTGTGCTCTGAATTACTCTCTATGGCACAAAACACTCTCCATTGACCATTGATGTAGAAAATGGAGGCTAGAAGTTCTAGGTGTTCAGCAAAATAATTCAAAAACACCCCACATGACTCTTTATTTTTTATTTTTATTTTTTTTCCCCAAAAGGTTTTCTAAGGTTTGTCAAGTTATGATGAAGAACGCAAACATGTCAATAAATCAGCTCTGGGAAGATAAAAACAGGTTAAGAGACATGAAATGTAGTATTGTAAACTGCAAGGGGAACAGCATCCAACCCAAAAGAAGTGATTATATTTAGTTCAAAATTTTCCTATAGGTTTCCTTATTTGGAGATAGCATAGATCTGGAGTGAGAACACAGAACACGCATTAACTCAATATCCCTACCCTTATTTCTACTTGGACACCATCTCAATCTGAAACACTTGTACAACATTGTGGGATAGAGCTCAGGAGGTTTGAGGGAAAAGACTATGAAGAACATGAGAGTCCAGGTGCTCTACATAATCCTTGTTAAATTTGCTGATTTCACATTGAATATTTCTATAGCAATATTAATGCCCTCAGGGCTTCATGGTTGTTGTTATGTGTTGTAAGGTGACACACTGACAGCATTGATTTCCAGAGTAAAGTTTTCAGTGGAAAGTAAGAACGACTGAAGAGACTGGCTGTGCATGTGATTAATCCAAGAGTAAGAGAAACACTGAAGGAATATTTGCACTGTGGTGAAACTGTTCCCTAGAACTGCTGCTATGACAATTTTCACATATATTCAACTCCAAGCACAAATGAATCGAAACCCAAAAGAGATTTTTGGGCTGATTTTGAGAAAGACATACAAAAATATTGATAGAAAGTGTATATATTTGCATAATTTTTGTGTTGCAGAAGATGAATGCAAACAGTGCAAATAATGTTATGGAAATGAAGCAACTTTTTGGTGAGAGGAAAAATTCAGACTAATCTTTATTTATTTATTTATTTATTTATTTTTTTCCCATGAACAATCTTCTTCAAGTTCCTGGCCATATTTTATTTTACATCAACTAATTTATCTCAGGGCTGATTTCAAGATCTCCTACAGTTTTACACCGATCATAATTGTGATGCTCAAAATCTTTCCAAATGAGACTTAGTTCTATTAGTTAATAATCTTTGTCTACATTTGAGCCAATTCTGCCTCTTATTTTAGCATATTTTTGACTTTTTCAGGATTCCAAAAACTATTCAAGGATAAGTTCAGTTAATAGATTAGTCTGAAAATGGTGTGGGAGAAATCAAAAGTGATGATAACTTACTTATGCATTTATTGAAAGAAATTTAAAGTTCCTCATCCTAAACTGACAAATAAACTATTAATTTTCTACTTGTGAATAGTGACACGTCACTGAAGGTAAGTGTTTTGCTTCAAATAAAAGCAATTAATCTTTTAAAATGTATTCTATTTTTTTTCCTTTATTATTATTATTATTATTATCCACTAACCATCTATTGTTATTTATAAATCTTTAGGCTGAAAACTGCATTTTTAATGATAACTGCAAGCATTAAAAAAATGGTATTGGTTTCTTTTAATTGTAATAAAATATGCACAAGGCCTTTGTCAACAAAATCCTATGGAAGTATTCCTGCACTTCTTTCCTTGTGAAACAGGCTTTACCATATAAATATGTAATATGGATCAGATTGGGTTAATTTAACAATAATAATACCTAATAGCACGCAGAAGTTTTCCCTTTCAAATATGTACATACCCAGATTAAACACCAGAGCCCTGAGGGCACTGTCAGCCCTGACTGTCCCTCCCAGGCCTCCCCTGGGCCTTCTTCCATCTGGCCCATGGCCAAGCCATTTCAGCCATTCAACTCCATTTCAGCCAAGCTTGGGCCCTCAGTCCTTCACATTGGGGCCATTGTGAGGGCCATCACAACCATGGGCTCCATCACAGGGACAATGGAGCACCCACTGGGGGGCACCCATTGCACCCACGGGGGTGGCAGGAATGGGCCTAGCAGCCCGTCCTGTCCCACGACCCCAGTCAGGAACCAGGAAGACAAGAACACCAGCTCTGGGCACGGGGCACCTCTCTAGGAATGGGCCAAGGTCTTAGGTCTTCAGCCTGTATGTAATGGTTGCGAATGGTAATGGGCCCAGTAAGAGAACTGGGGTCAGACACATACCCAAGAGGGCAAGAAAAGACAAAACACACATGGAGTATTGTCATGTAGGTTCTCTGTGATTCCCAGGCCTTTAACTTTTCAGACAGTATCATTATAATTACTTTATTCAAGATTTTTGCTTTGGAAAAATCTCACTAAGAGATGTTCATTTGAACAGGACTTTTTATTTATTTATTTATTTTATTTTATTTTTTGGAACATGAAAGCTAGCAACTAATAACTACAAAACTCTTTGCTGCATATAACAATATATAACAATAGAATGACTTTCAAGTTTAGGAGCACTTCTGGGTCATTACTGGCAGAGCTGCTTAATGCAGAAGAGGCAGCAGGGATTATGCAGCTGTCTGGAATTGCTTTCTGGAGGAGCTAGCAGTCTATGCAACTGACATTGCCAATAATTCTCTCCCTTGATCACTGCAGAACTGCCCACTAGACATGGGGCAGTACAAGACAATCCATCCTTAACCACTGATCCTGAAAGAACTGGAAATTATTTCCTACAGCCTACGAAAGACTTGACTCTGTTCTCAAGTTTCTGAAATCTACTTTTTTTTCTTTTAGGACTTTCCTCAGCTTCAACTTGAAGGGGAAGAACCTATGTTAAAAAAGTAGCCAGAACTTGAAAAAGTGTATGAATGTCTTCAAATGAATTGTTAACAGGTATGTTCAATTATGAGGCTTAGTATATAACTACAGTAAACAGCAACACATTAGCAATATATGCATGACTTTAGATACATATTTTGCACTTTACCAAATATTCATAAAATCTTAGTTGAGAAGAATATGTTATTTTTCTACATGTAAATAAACTGAAGACAATCATTTTGGCTAGACTGATCATTACAGTTGAACGCATTTACACTAGCAATCCAACAGAAGGTTGATGTTAGCCACCAGCTTTAATTTGCATTTTTTATTGTTGTCCATGTACTCCTTTCCTTTGAGTGGAAAAAAAGAAAAAAAAAAAAGAGAAAAAAAAAAAAAAGGAATGCACATTTCTCTAGCGCTTTTTTTTTTTTTTTTTTTTTTTTTTCCTAAATGAAGCAAAAAACTTGAATACACTTTTTAGCAGACAGTTGTTCTCCTTTATTGCCTATTTTGTCTTTATTCAGTATTTTTATGATGTCTCCAAACTCTTTCAAAAGCTTTCCATCGAGGAAGATGTTAAACTCTCTAGATCTATTATGTCAACAAGTAATTTATTTTCTTCCCATTTAGTTATTTATATTTCTACAGAGTAATGAACATTTAAGTGTGCTAAACAGAGAATCTACCTTAATGATCATATGATCTATGGGCCTGATGTGGCAAAGTGGATAAACACACAGAATACACACAAAATGCTTCTACAACTTCTGAGTTTTCGTTGTTGGTGGTTGGTTGGTTGTTTTAAGGCATTGTTTTTTGCATACTGCATACGGTAAGGAAGAGAGGAACAAACACTACACAGGGAACAAGCACAGAGCACAAAGAGATTATAAATTTACCTTCTTACAGTGTAGAGAACTTATTCTGCATCACCCAGTGGTGGATTGTCTGTCACATTTAATTGTGACATCAAGACCAAATATTCTTTTAAGAAATAATTTGTAGATTAAATTGAAATTGTAGGCCTAATTCTAGAAAACCTGTGTGAAAATTGCTAAGTTGTTAAGGCATAAAATTAAGGCATGTTTTGGCATAAATTTATGTGGATCAAAAGAAATTACTACTTCAGCCAACTAACCAGTTTAGAGATTAAATACATCTAATCAGTACTTCCCAGAACTGATGCTTTATCTGAGGAAAAATAATGTCATTAGTATGTTTTCTTGCCTCTGTCTAGATATTTTCTGCATTTTAATTTTGCCTCTCTTCATTTCAAATATCTATCTAAAAATATTGGACAATATAATCCAGAGACAGCTAGGAGATAATTTAGGGCAATTCTTTGGTAGTATAAAACAGATGCAATAGGAATAACTGCATCTTTATTAAATTTCTCACAGCTGCTGGTAGGACTGATGGGAATGAAACAGAGGATATGATACTGTTCCATCCTCCACAAAGAGGTTTCACAGAAATCTGTACATCTAACTTATGTAATATAAGACAGAGTTATTTTCTTTTCAACTTGCATTGCAGCAAATTTCAAGAGATTAAAAGGTCACATGAAGCTTTGAAAGACTAACTTCAATTCATCCATAGGTCGGATGTATTTAAGTATCTGACCCATTTACTTTTTTCCCCTCAAGTGCTCAATTTAGTATTTTTTTTGTTGATTTCCTACTTAAAGTAAAAGACCTGGTTTTACATCACAATGAAAATGATGACTGAGGGAAGGATACTTAATAAAAGTCAAACCTTAAGAAGTAGATTTCCCATTTTCATTACAACAGTACTACTAGTAAAAACAAGCAAACAAAATAGAAAATATGTGAGGGACATCTTTGATTAGTGTTTTACCAAGTGTTTTATGATTTGACTGCATTGTTTCCAGATGTTGTCATAGCATTTTTCTTTACTGGGCTGTTTGTAAGCCAACAATGTTGAACGGACTAGAAATCACTTCCTGAAGGAAAATTACTATACCTAATACAAAATTGTGACAAATTAAAATACCTAAAATAAACATTTTTATCTTAGGAATAGTTTGTTATGTTTATCATAGTTCTACAGGATTGTGCAGTTATGAAAATTATCCTATATGAGAACTCAAGAAAGCTAAGTAAGAAACTGCATGAAGAGATAACAGTGGAAAGCTTTAAAAAGAATGTCTTTGTGACCATATTATAGTTGCCTCAGAAAACTGTGCCCATTGATACAAAATTAACTGTAATCATTAACCTAATAAAATCAAAATTAATACTGTGGAATAAAACTTCCAAGAGAGGAATATGTCAAGGGTAGCTTATTAGCTTTAGCTGAAGGCTTTACTTTCTCAAAAATGGAAAACAGAAAACATTAAAAAAATCTCATGGATTACTTAAAAAAATGAAAGCCTAATATAATAAATGACATAAGGGGGAAGGGGCTAAAACCAGGCACGCCGGTGAAGACCTAAGGGATGGTACGCTAGAATCAGAGGGGCTGTGTGCCAGTGAGGTCCTTCGGTCAGATCCACAAGGTGCTGAGTGTAAGGAGACGCACCTGAAGTGCTTCTACACGAACGCATGCAGTATGAGGAATAAAATGGATGAGCTAGAAGTCCTGGCCCAGTTCTGCAACTACGACATCATCGGCATAAGTGAAACCTGGTGGGATGAGTCCTGTGACTGGGGTGTTGCGATAGATGGTTACAGGCTCTTCAGGAGGGACAGGCAGGGTAGGCGAGGTGGTGGGGTGGCGATGTATGTGAAGCAGGGGCTGGACTGTGTGGAACTTCAGGTCAGCGATGGCAAAGTTGAGAGCCTCTGGGTAAGGATCAAGGGACGAAACGAATAAAGGGGATGTCGTTGTGGGAGTCTATTACAGACCGCCTGGCCAGGACGATAGCGCCGATAAATTATTCTTTACAGAACTAAGCGAGGGCCTCGAGATTAACTCCCCTTGTCCTTATGGGGGACTTCAACTTGCCGGACGTTAACTGGGAGTGCCACACGGCTGACACGAGCAAGTCCAGGAGGTTCATGAAGCACCTAGGTGATAACTTCTTGGTGCAGGTGCTAACGGAGCCAACTAGGAAAGGTGCCTTCCTAGACCTGTTGCTAGAAAACAGAGAGGGTCTGGTGGGAGATGTGGTGATTGGTGGCCGCCTTGGTCATAGCGACCATGAAGTGGTTGAGTACAAAATTTACGGTGACAGAAGGAAAAGTGCCACCAAAACCTCATCCCTAGATATGGGGAAAGCGGACTTCAGGCTGCTCAGGGAACTAGTCAGCAAGGTCCCCTGGGAAACTGCTCTTGAAGGCCTCGATGTCCCACCAGTGCTGGTCATTCTTTAAGCGATGCCTCCTAGAAGCACAAGATCAGGCAATTCCTAAATATCGCAAGTCAGGCAGGTGGGGTAGGAGGCCGGCGTGGCTGACCAGGAACATTCTAATGGAGATTAGGCAGAAACGGAGAGTGTTTCGCTACTGGAAGGAGGGCTGGGTGTCATGGAAAGAATACAGGGATGCTGTTCGTGTTTGTAGGGAGAAAGTTCGTGTGGCCAAAGCACACCTAGAGTTGAAGCTGGCTGTGTCTGTGAGAGAAAATAAAAAGGTTTTTTTGAGATATGTGAATGGAAAAAGGAGAACTAAAGAATACATAGGGCCGCTCCTTGATAGGGAAGGTCTCCTCACAGACAAAGACATAGGCAAAGCAGAGACGCTTAATGCCTTCTTTGCCTCTGTCTTCAATGCCAATGATGGGCTTCGGGACCTAGGGTGCCCTGAGCTGGAGGACCGGGACGGTGGGGATGACAAACTCCCAACCGACCCTGAACATGTGCGGATTTGCTACTTCCACCTGGATCCCTACAAGTCCATGGGTCTGGATGGGATTCATCCCCGGGTGCTGAAAGAGCTGGCGGACGTCATCGCGGAACCTCTCTCAATTATTTTTCAACGATCCTGGGAATTTGGAGAGGTCCCGGTAGACTGGAAGCTGGCAAATGTTGTGCCGATTTTCAAGAAGGGTCAGAAAGAAGACCCTAGCAATTACAGGCCTGTCAGTCTCACGTCAGTGCCTGGTAAAATCATGGAGAAGATGGTTCTCGAACTTATTGAGGCGCACCTGGGGGACAAAGCAGTCATTGGTCCCAGCCAGCATGGGTTTGTGAAGGGTAGGTCCTGCCTAACTAACCTGATTTCCTTTTATGATAAGATCACCCATATGGTGGACCAAGGGAAACCAGCTGATGTGATTTTTTTGGACTTCAGCAAGGCTTTGACACGGTTTCCCATAGGATCCTACTGGACAAAATGTCCACCATACAGCTAAATAAAAACATTATACGATGGGTGAGCAATTGGCTAATGGGCAGGGCCCAAAGGGTTATGGTAAATGGGGCCGCGTCAGGCTGGCGGGCGGTCACCAGCGGGGCCCCTCAAGGCTCCATTTTAGGGCCGGTACTTTTCAATATTTTTATAAACGATCTGGAATGTAGGAATAGAAGGTATTTTTGAGCAAGTTTGCTGATGACACCAAACTTGGAGGAGTTGTGGACTCGAATGAGGGTGGAAAGGCCTTGCAGAGGATCTGGACAGGTTGGAGAGCTGGGCGATCACCAACCGCATGAAGTTCAATAAGAGCAAGTGCCGGTCCTGCACCTGGGACGGGGAAAACCCTGGCTGCATGTACAGACTGGGCGATGAGATGCTGGAGAGCAGACCTAGAAGAGAGGGATCTGGGGGTCGTGGTAGACAGCAAGTTGAATATGAGCCAGCAGTGTGCCCTGGCAGCCAGGAGGGCCAAACCGTGTCCTGGGGTGCATCAAGCACGGCATCGCTAGTAGGTCAAGGGAGGTGATTGTCCCGCTCTACTCTGCGCTGGTGCGGCCTCACCTCGAGTACTGTGTACAGTTCTGGGCACCACAGTATAAAAAGGACATGAAACTGTTGGAAAGTGTCCAGAGGAGGGCTACGAAGATGGTGAAAGGCCTGGAGGGGAAGACGTACGAAGAACGGCTGAGGTCACTGGGCCTGTTCAGCCTGGAGAAGAGGAGGCTGAGGGGAGACCTCATCACAGTCTACAACTTCCTCGTAAGGGGGGTGTCGAGAGGCAGGAGACCCTTTTTCTCCATTAACACCAGTGACAGGACCCGCGGGAATGGGGTTAAGCTGAGGCAGGGGAAATTTAGGCTTGACATCAGGAGGGGGTTCTTCACAGAGAGGGTGGTTGCACACTGGAACAGGCTCCCCAGGGAAGTGGTCACTGCACTGAGCCTGTCTGAATTTAAGAAGAGATTTGGACTGTGCACTTAGTCACATGGTCTGAACTTTTGGGTAGACCTGTGCGGTGTCAAGAGTTGGACTTGTTGATCCTTAAGGGTCCCTTCCAACTCAGGATATTCTATGATTCTATGATTCTATGACATCTGAACTTGGTTGTTGTGTAACAAAATTCACAAAGATTTTTTGCAATTAACGTACAATTCATATACAATTATTGATACTGGGGAGCAGAAAGCACACACGGCATTTTTCCCTTCTAGTTTTCAGATGACTGGAAACAGAATGTTACAAATATTTTTTAAACAGTCTAATATATGCTTTTCTTTTCACCTTGGTGCAGCCATTTTCTGGACAGCAGAGTAATTGATGCTTTATTCTTTATCCTTCTTTTAGCTGCCTTTCTAAATATATATATATTTTTTCTGACATTTTCTGCTTTTCACTACTCCAAAAGTGGTGAGGCACTCGAAACAGGATGCCCTGAGAAGCTGTGGATGCTCCATCCCTGGAAGTGTCAAGGTCAGCTTGGATAGGGCTTTGGGCAACCTGATCTAGTGGAAGGTGTCTCTGCCATGGCAGGGGGGTTGGAATTAAATGATCTTTAAATTCTCTTTCAACCCAAACCATTCTATGATTCTATGATTCCATGACCATATGAAATTGAAACAGAAAAGTTCAGACTGGACATAAGGAAAACTTTTTCCCCATGAGGATTGTCAGCAGTCTAACTGATTTGGGCAGTGTCCATTCTGCAGGTCTATACCGAATGGAAAAGTCTTGAAGAATCTGATCCGATCTCATAACTAACTCTGCTTTGAGCAAAAGGGTGCACTAGTTTCTACTGCGATCACTTCCAACCTGAATTAATCCTATGAACCTATTTATGTTTGTATATAGTATTAACCTATTGTATATATATATTTCTTTCAAACAGATAAATCCCCTTTGATTTACTAGTTTCTACCACTTAAGCAGTGCTTGCTATTCAATCTGGCCTCCCCACCAATTAGATTCAACTTAAATAAATATTTAACTTAAATATTTAACTTATGCTTGAGATTTTTTCTGTGTGTACTAACTTCACCATACACCACAAGCAGTCATTTCTATTCAATAGTCAGAGTTATTAAATATGTTCTTATTTAATGCAACTGATATTCTTGTGAAGAAGAAGTAGCTTTATTCACACAAAATTGAAAATTACTAGAGATTCCACTAGAGTCTAAATAAAGAGTATACAAGAGTGGAACAGTGAAAACTATGTCTATGAGCGTTGTTGATTTTTAATTTTTTTCTATTTTCTTCTGTAAATATTTTCTGTTAGCCTATCAATAATTTTTAACCATTCTTATAGCATCTTAACTCATCAGAATGTAATCATATGAATTACTGTAACTGTTATTAAAGTTTCTTATTATCTTTTATACTTTTAATATTTTAATATTGTGTTCTTCAAGGTGCAAGGAGTGAATATCTCTTGTGTGTGTAACTGTGCAGTTTTGGTTTCTTTCTGTAGACTAAGTGGAGTCTTAAATATGAAATTTGCACCGCCAATATAACCCCTTGTGTGCTCCTGCTTACTAGGTCCAACCTTGCAGTTTTTCTGTATTGAGAGAAACACTGCCAGGCACACACAGTCCATGCAGTTCCAGCAATGTGTTGAACATAATTTTCCACAGGTAGTGGAGGAGCTGATGAAGAGAGTTGTGCTGCTTTCCAACAAGGAATGACTGTTTGGTGATGTCAAGGTTGGGAAGAGCCTTGGATGCAGCAACCATGAGATAATGGAGTTCAGAATTTTGTGTAGAAGAAGCAAAGCAATTAGCAGGATTGTGACCCTGGACTCAGGAGAGCCAACTTTGACCTCTTCAGGGACCTACTCGGTCCTTGGTCCCATGGGCTAGAGTGTTGGAAGGCAAGGCAGCCCAAGGGAGTTGGTCAACACAAATGCCACTTCTTCCAAGCTCCAGATCAGTGTATCCCTTTGGTAAAAAATCAGGAAAAGGTCGCAAGGACCTTTATGGATGAGCAAGGTGGTCATGGATAAACTCAAAAGCAAGAAGAAAGCCTGTGAAATGTGGAAAAAGGGCCTGGCTACTTGGGAGTAATACAGAAATGCTGTCAGGGCCTTCACAGATGCAACAAGGAAGGCTAAGGTCTATTTGGAATTCAATCTGGCAAAGTAGGTCAAGGATAACAAGAAATGCTTTTTTAAGTATGTCATTAATAAAAGGAAGACTAAGAAAATGTGGGTTTGCTGCTGAATGAGGTAGGTGCCCTTATAACAGGAGATGCTGAGAAGATGGAGATACTGAATGCCTTCTCTGTTTTAGTCCTTACTGCCAAGACTTCCTTTTGGGAATCTCAGACCCTAGAGGTAAGAGAGAGTCTGGGGAAAGGAGGACTTTCTCTTGGTTGAGGGGGATCTGATCAGAGAGCATCTAGCCAAATCAATGCACACAAATTCTTGGGCCCTGATGGGATGCACACACATGTGCTGAGGCAGCTGGCAGGTGGTGACTGCTGAACTGCTCTCTATCATCTTTAAAAGGTCTGGAGAACAGGAGAGGTGCCAGGTGACTGGAGGATAGTCAATGTCACACCGATCTTCAAAAAGGGCAAGAAGGAGACTCCAGGCAACTACAGGCCATTCAGCCTCACCTCTGTCCCTGGAAAGATGATGTAACAACTTGTTCTGGATACCATCTCCAAGCAATTGGAAGAGAAGGTTACCATGAGTAGTCAACATGGATTCACCAAGGGGAAATCATGCTCAACCAACCTGGTAGTATTCTATGATGCCATCACTGGCTGGGTAGAAGAGGGGAGAGCAGTGGAAGTTGTCTACCTTGACTTCAGCACGGCTTTTGACACTGTCTCCCACAACATCCTCGTAATGAAGCTTAGAAAATATGGGATGGATGAGTGGACAGTTAGGTGGATCAAGAACTGTCTGACTGGAAGAGCTCAAAGGTATCAGTGGTGAAGAGTCTAGTTGGAGGCCTGTAACAGGTGGTATTCCCCAGGGATTGGTACTCAATCCAGTCTTGTTCAACATCTTTAACAAAGACATGGTCAAAGGGAAAGAATCCACCCTCAGCAAGTCTGCTGATGATAGAAAGCTGGGAGGAGTGGCTGGCACACCAGAAGGCTGTGCTGTCATTCAGTGAGACCTCGACAGACTGGAGAGTTGGGCAGAGGGGAACCTAATGAGGTTCAACAAGAGCAAGTGTAGAGTCTTGCACCTGGGAAGGAATAACTGTACACATCCATACAAGTTAGGGGCTGACCTGGTGGAGAGGAGCTCTGCAAAGAAAAACTCAGGGGTCCTGGTGGACAATAGGCGGGTCATGAGCCAGCAGTGTGCCCTAGTGGCCAAGAAGGCCCATGGCATCCAGGGGTGCATTAAAAAGATCATGGACAGCAAGTCAAGGGAAGTTATCCTCCCCCTCTACTCTGACCTGGTGAGGTCACATCGGAATACTGTGTCCAGTTCTGGGTTCTCCAGTTCAAAAAAGATAGGGATCTTCTAGAGAGAATCCGGAGGGCCACAAAGATTATTAAAGTTCTGGAGCATCTCCTGTACGACAAAAGATTGAGCAACTTGGGTCTGTTCAGCCTGGAGAAGAAAAGACTGAGAGGTGATCTGATCAAAGTTTATAAATATCTGAAGTGTGTGAGGCAAATGGACAAGGCCAGCCTCTGCAGCAACAGGACAAGGGGCAATGGCCAAAAACTGGAACACAGGAAGTTCCTCACAAATATGTGTAAGAACTTTTTCACAGTTAGGGTTGCAGAGCACTGGAACAGGCTTCCCAGAGAGGCTGAGGAGTCTCCTCTGGAGATATTCAAAACCTGCCTGGACAGGTTCCTGCTCAACCTACTGTAGGCAACCTTCTTTTACCAGAGGGGTTGTACTCGATGATCTCCAGAGGTCCCTTCCAACCCCTACAACTCTGTGAAATACAAAAGGCATCTATCTTTACAACAGAAATGAGGGCATACACACATACACAACTATATGTGCATGTATGCATATATGACCATGCAGTTTTCAGTATCGATTCATTTCCCTGATTATCTAACGCAGTTTTCTTAGAATCAGGATTGTTAAAATGATCAACATGATAATTTAGTATGCCATAAACAGTATCTCTCTTACTTTTGCTAAGTTTTAGAGGACACTGACTTTTTGTAATTTTCTTTGTAATAAATGAAGTCCTTTTTAATTCAAAGGACTCTGGAGTAAAAGACATCTGGAAAATCAGGTACAAAAACACTAGAGGGTGTTCAAGGAAAGGCTGGACCTGGTGCTTAAGGATATAATTTAGTATGCAACATTGGTAGTAGGGTTATGGTTGGAGTAGATGATCTTGAAGGTCTTTTCCAACCTTAATAATTCTATGACTCTATGATTTTTACTAGAAGTAAGCATATTCTGTGTTTATCAAATGAAAAGGTTTCAAAGGGAAGGAAAGGGAAGGAAAAGGAATAAAAAAGGACTCAAAAAATTGTGACATTATGTATGTAACTGATCAGTTTCAGTTTAATTGTGAAACAGCCTTGCAATTATTATAATTTTATTACAAATATAGATAAAGAGAACAGAAAAAAAAATCATTAATTCATTTAATTTAAGGTGAATATAGCTCCCATGATCTCTGGAAAATTGTGACTATTCACCTCATCCGAAGATTTGGCTCTTGATGTAAAATATTAAGACTGTTCAGAAAAAAAAAAAAAAAACAAAACACTTATAAGTTGAAGATAATAAAGGGATAAAGTACAGTCATAACATTAAATGTATATTCTCTTCCAAAATTATCTGGTATGCAGCTACCACAATGTTTGGTCCTAATTACAATGCTTCATATTTTGTTCCCTGTAATAGCAATACAGATTGACATGGAAGTCTTTGCTATTAATATCCAGAAGTTAATATTTCAAACATGACCTACAGCTTTTCCCAAATAGAGGTCCCTTGCTTTTCAAGTCTGTCAGAATTTTAAGAATATATATTATTTTTCAAAATTATCTTATTATAAATGTCTCATTTATTTTTGCTAGGGAGATAGAATGACAACGATAAAATGGCAGTTGTTACTCTTTTTCGTTGCAAATAGTATCGTGGAATCATAAAATCAAAGAATGGCTTGGGTTGGAAGGGCTCTTAAAGACCTAGTTCCAACCCCCCGCCATGGGCAGGGATGCCACCAACTAGAACAGGTTGCCCAGGGCCTCATCCAACCTGGTTTTGAACACTTCCAGAGATGGGACATCCACACTGTACCAGTGCCTTGCTGCTCTCAGAGTGAAGAATGTTCTCCTAACATCTCATCTAAATTTCCCCTCATTTTGTTTAAAACCATTCTTCCTTGTCCTGTCCTTGTCTGCCCATGGAAAAAGTTGTTCCGTATCTTTTTTATAAGCTCACTTTAAGTACTGAAAAGCTGCAATAAGGTCACCCCGGAGCCTTCTTCAGGCTGAACATCCACAACTCTTTCAGCCTTTTTTTATAGGAGTGGTGCTCCACCCCTCTGATCAACTTTTGGGCCTCCTCTGTACCCATTCTAACAGATCAACAACCTTCTTATGATGGGGACCCCAGACAGGGATGCAGTGCTCCAAGTGGGGCCTCACAAGGGCAGAGCAGAGGGGCACAATCACTTCTCTCAACCTGCTGGCCACTCCTCTGTTGATGCAGCCCAGGATGCAGTTGGCTTTCTGGGCTGCAAGCACGCACTACTGGCTCATGCCAAGCTTTTCATGCACTAGAACTCTCAAGTCTTTCTCTACAGGGCGGCTTTCAGTGTGTTCTTCTCCTACTCTGTGCTCATGTCTGGATTACCCTGACCCAGTGCAGCACCTTGCACTTAAAACTTGTTGAACCTCATTAGGTTCATGTGGGCCTATTTCTCAATCTTGTCCAGGTACAGACTTTTATCTGTTCAGTTTCATCAGGTGGTCTCGAACCTGCTCTTCACTTATAGTGGGTGGGACTTGGCTCCCCCAGACCTCATCTACAGATTCAGGGAAATTAGAGTTATAGAAAACCTGACTGGCAGTGAAGATTGAGGCAAGGAAGCTGTTAATCATCTCAGCCTTCTCCATGTCTGTCATTACCAGCTCTCTTTTCTTGCTTATCAGAGAGGGTACACTCTCCTTGTCATTACCTTTCAGACCAATGTACCTATAAAATCCCTTCCCATTATTCTTTGTATCCCTTTCCAAGCTCAGTTCCATCTGTGCCTTGGCTTTCCTGATCCTTGCACATTTGGACTGCATCCCTGTATACTTCCCAGGCCACGTGTCCCTGCTTCCACTGCTTGTGCATTTCCTTTTTGCACCTCAGTTTGACCAGCAGCCCATCACTCAGCCATCCCAGATGTCTGCCCTCTCTACCTGCTTTTTTATGGAGGGGGGTGGAGAGTTCTCGTGCTTTAAGGAAAACATCCTTAAAGTGTTGGAACACTGAGCTCTGCTCAGCTCCTTTGTCCCTAAGGACAGTATTCCAGGGGATCTCATACACTAGGTCTTTAAATGGCTTGAATATTGCTCTTTGGAAGTCAAGGGTCCTGACTTTGCTCTTTACCAGGCTCATATTCCTTGAAATCACAAACTCGACCAGGGTGTGGTCACTGCAGTTCAGATTTCCTCCAATCTTTACCTCTTTAATGAGTTCATCAATAGATGAGAGTATTGCAGTACCTTCTTTAAGCATATATTTAAAAAATAAATAGAATAACAGATCCATTTATATGGGATCTTTCAGAAAGAAGCAACAATTTATATGCCAGTTTATATTACTTGATCTACAACAATGTCTGCTCTTAAGGTTTGTATACCAATTGTTCATGGTATGTGCATCTGTGTTGTACTATTTTTCATCTTTTTTTTTTGGAGGTGGGGAGTGGGGTGGCGAGGAGGTAGGGGGCATGGAATTTGCCACATACCTGGAATTGTTCTGGTGGCTAAACATGCTTAAACATGTGTAGACCCACTGTGGCACCTTGGGTATGCACACAACCTGGCAAATACAACACAAGAGCTACAGGGCTTTGCACCTTTTAAAACTGCATCCACAGATGAGCCAGCGTACCCAAACAGTCTATAATGTCACAAAGAAACTATGCTTTAGTACCTGAATCAGTCTCCCCACTTCCAAAATCATAATAAAACTATTCAAAAGAGATAACAACAACTTCTCTATATAGTTTTTTGATTAAAGCATTTTACAGCAAATATCAGTAAGCACTTCAAAACTGGGAGAAGATGCAATCAGGTTTGCCATAAGCAATTTTAATTCTTTATTTTTGAAGTCTTTAAATGCACAAACAATCTCTCATTAACACAAAAAAGTACTTTTATTTAAATTTGCATGTTTTTTCAATTTTTTTTTTTTTTTTTTGGTAGTGTTAAGACTTTGTATTTCTTCAGTAAAATAGTAGCATTCTTTAAATGTGTGTACCTTTAGTCACATAGGTAATCTGTTATATTCAGGACACACTTTATACTAGTCAAAGAAATGCACTATTTATTTACTTTATCAGCAGATACATTCTTAGGTGTACTTCAAAGTGTGAGACCGTTAGCTCTGAAACTAATTGAGGTTGTACATCATGTCCAATGTAACTTTCTGCAAGTAACTGGGAAAGGAAGCAGATGGAAAACGGGATAAAATGCATCTTGGGTTCACCAAAGTCAGATCATTCCAGACTAACCCAATATGTATATATATATATATATATATGTATAAAAAACATATATATATATATATATATATATATGTTTTATAAGATAACTGATTCTCCAGAAAAGGGAAGTGCAGTAGATCTAATCTGTCATGACTTCAGAATAGCTTTTCATACAGTGCTGCTTTCAAAATTATTTGTTAAGATGGTAAGGGTGGGAGTTAGTAGTGGAGTTTCCACCTTACTAGATAATGCAACCACAATGGTGGTTTTATCCAGCAGAAGGAAGAGGAGCAAAACAAGTCTAATAATGGTAGAACATGACGATGGTACTCTGATATTTTACTGATGACATTATGGACTCAGATCTCCTTTTCATTACCTTTCACATGAAATCTTCCCAAATCTTAACATTTTATTTAGCCAGATCACTTGTATGCATAAAAAGGTATTTAACAATCTCCTTGCTTTTAATCAAATTTACCCCCCAAATTGTTTCATTGTACTGCAGATCTTAGCAGGTCACTGGCAACTTCTGAAAACCTACTCTAAAATGAGATGAAGGTACAAAAGCATTAACCTTATATCAAGAAAACAAACAAACAAACAAACAAAACAAACAAACAAAAAAACTAACAAATGTGCAGGGACAGACATGTCTGTCAGTTATGAATCAAAAGTACAAGTGGCTAAAAATGCAAGAAGTGCCTGTATAGAACAGTAATAATTTCCAGCAGTGGCAATACATCAGCATATTTAGGTAGAACACACAAATATTGATGCTTTCTGCAGTACATTTCCAAGCATCCACAGTTGCTACATTAGTTGTATTTCCCTGTCAGTTATGTACTAGCTTCTCATAGATCTGTTGTCCATACATTTGTCTAAATCCCTTTTTGAACATACTGAGTTGTCCATACATTTGTCTAAATCCCTTTTTGAACATACTGAGCCTGTCCGTGCCATCAACCATCTGTGCCAGCACGTTCTAGAAGTTTACTACTTACTGTGCAAAACAACAAAATAAAAACCAACCAAACCAAACAAAAGCAAAAACACACACACAAAAAAAAACAACAACACACACACACACACAAAAAAACAACCAAAAACATTTATATCTGTTTAAAGTTATCTTCTAAGTTTCATTAAATGCAACCTATTTGTAATATTCTGTAGTTTAAACAACTGTTACACATTTAGCTTACCCATAGCCATTAGGATTTTGTAAATATGCTTAAAGCTAGATACATGCATATATTTTGTGGAGTTTTTAAATTCTTTTTTTTTTTTTTTTTTTTTTTTTTTTTCTAGAAGAAACATTTTACTATGCTTTTCATTGATATTACTTTAATGAATGGTAATGCACTATAGTTACTTTTTAATAAGTGTTTAAGGTCACTTCATTTTTTTTCCTTTGTATTTAAAAAGCTATCTGTTTACTTAACCCATACCAGAAGGTAAGTTACAGCAAAACAGATGTTTCCTTGATTTAGGCCTACAAACTGCCTCAAACAAGGGCACTAAAAACCCCCTCTGCCTCCCCCCCAAAATAAATAAATAAATAAATAAATAAATAAATAAATAAAATAAATAAATAGACAATTTTGCAATTGACAGTCTGCAGTGAACTTGGTTATGTCTGGTTTGTAAGTATCTACTTCTACTACCAAATTCTTCTGCAGTAGAAGCAAAACAATTCTGTGTTCTTTAGCCCAGTCTATATCACTTTCAACAGAATTTGAGTGTAACAGATTCATTAAAATACTTTAATGCAATAATTAAAAAGTTTTCTCACAAAAAAATGGGCTGTTGGGTAGCTTCCGTGTAGTGATTTGGTATATGTGGTCTCATTCACAATCAACAGATATCTCTCAATTATCTTCAGAATCAAAAAGGGCAACCTCCAGAATACCAGGAGCTGTGCTGGAGAATGGCCTATTCTTTCCTAAACATAGGATGTCTCTTCATCAAAGGTTGATAGGAGTGTAAGCAGAAGTGTCAATTAACCATTCCTTGAAAAATATGTTTTCATTCTACTTGGATTTCAGTTTAATATATTTCATGAATACTGAGCTTGCTCCATATTCTCATACCATTTTCCTATTACTGTACATTGATCTATATTACACGGATTCATTTTTATGTGACAAACGAAAAAAAGACATTGGTATTGTTTGTAGACTTATCTGTAACTGTGCAAAGATACAAATTGATTCTTTTTACCTTTATTATATCTTTATGGAATAGCAAGTTGATTATGAGATCATAATTGCCAGCTTCCATCTCCATTACTAAATTCCCTATGTAATCATAGATACATACTAGCTTAATAGAGCCAAACAAGTCATGCCTCTCCTCATACATAATGCTACAACTGCCATTCCACAGTGTCCCACTTCTTGTTATCATAACAATTGTTATTGATTTATTGAGTTTTCTTATAGCCAATGGTTAGCCTTCTAAACCATGCCAACAAAAGCTGTGTACACCCACACTAGAACAGAGAGAATAGATTTTTGTTACTAAAACAAAAATCTATTGATTTAATAACCATTTTAACAGTCTTTGTCTGTACATAAACATTTTTCTTAAGTGTGTACTTATGTATTATGGTACTTGTCAGTGCTTAAAATGCACTCAGTATTTCTCAGGTGATTTTTATGAAATGATTTCTATCATTTCTTCTTCTTAGATGACTCAAATGGTTTAATGTTATCATAACTGTGGACAACTTAATAAAGAAATTTGTTTTCAGTATTTAAACCTGCTTACAACCTATACCTTTAAATATGAGGTTTATTTTTTTTCTTTTTTTTATTTCTTTTAAAAATTTCACTGATGGAAAAATATTTCATTTCTAGTTAGATGTTTTAGAAGATTAAAACAAAGGCAGTGCTTCAGGTGTGTCTTGTATTTTACAAAGATCTGGAAAGACAAGGTCCCTGTTCGTTGAAGTTTACAGTCTTTCAGCTAAGCTCACCAAATTAAGCCACCAAGCAGGAAAGAAATTGTGTGTTGGTAGCATGAAGACAACACAGGAAAAAGCAAAATGGAAATAATATTAGCATTTTAAAAATAGCAATATTTACTGCAGCACAGAATTTGATTTTCTTCTCTTTTGATATGTAGAATTCTAAATGTGTAATATTGTAAATATTACACAACAGTAGGGGTAGTCAGATACAGTTGAGTGATAAGTACAACCACAAAACATGAAATAAGCTAACTCCTCTTACTATAAAGCTGGTTGTATTGGTTATAGACTTAGTCCAAGACATGAAAAAAAACAGCTAATTTAGAATGATTATAAGATGTCCTCCTACTCTGATAGTAAATTCATACCAAGACAAGGTAGAAAAGTTTGCAACAATAACATCTACACTCTATTTTTTTAAAACAAATATTGGTTCAGACTCCAGCAATTTGATTAAGCTATTCTAGTATGAAAAACCTCACACAATGTAGCACATAGCAATGAAGTGCTGTCTGGTACGAAACTCTGCAACTCCTCCATTTCAGAGTTCCCAGCAACCTCTGATGTCCATTTAAAGCAGTATTCCATTTTTCACATCAATTTAATTGACTGTGCCCCAGAGATCTAAAGGTAGGCCTTAAATGGTGAATTAAAAAAATCAGGAATTTGATTAGTAAGCCTAGCACAACTACCAAATATACAACTCAGATAATTTCTGTTCCTTTTAAAGAAAGACTACAAACTAGGCAACTTAAGAACTCTGAAATAAATAGCTATTGAATAAAATAATAATTTATATTACATATATGTTGTTTTTATGATTTTTCTTTTCCTGGAAGATATATATTACTTGCTCATGACATCACATGTGCAAATATATGCATATTAATTATATATAATAAATAATAACTTATAAATAATAAATAGTAGTACACTAATCAACATGGCTAAGTTAAACTAGCAGTAGGAACTTTATATATATATATATATATATTTTTTTTTTTCTTTAAATAGACACAAACCACTGTATCATGTTTACATGGCAAGTTCGCAGTTGGGTGTCTGCAGTTTGGCTCTGAGGAGAGACTAGGGCTGCCCCATGCTGGACACAGCCAGTGCCAGCAGTTTCCATGCAACCCCAGAAGACCCACTGCATGGCACAGGAGGAGTGTGAGAGCAGGTGGTTGGGGGTCTGGTAGCCAGTCAAGGTAATCCACTACAATTATTTGGATTAATGCCATGTGACTTATTGTGATACACAACCACACAGTGGTGAGAGCTCTGTGAGAAGCTCTGTATTTATAAGCAGTACTGCTTAAGTTCCTTCCCTTACTGCCTTTTGTTCTAATGCCTCGTATAAAATGAGAATCAGATTAGTGGCACTTTAGAGCAGTGCCTTGGCCATTTTCATTGCCCTTTCTCAAATTCGGAAATTACATTTTCTATTTTGCATTAAAAGGGTTGAGCTGTGACTTGATAGATTTGTTTAACAGATTTAATACAAGAGCTTGCAATTTCATGTGGTAGCTCTTTTAGATATCTACAATGACATCATGCAATCTGATTTGATTTTAGTTCATTAAACTGTTAGAGTTTTAATTCTGCTTCAAGAACTTGAATTTTCTTTTGTGTTGTCTTAATTCACTCATGGTCATGTTTTCTCTCATATTCAGCATTCGCATGCCCACCAAAAATGGAAGCAAAATGCTAATGCAGTTTATGGGAAAGAATTAGATATTGTTCCAATATAGGTGCAAGTGCTACTACTTTCTTTTGTTCTCTGTTAATTCAAACAGGTAAATAACTTTTATTTTATTTTGTTTTGTTTTGTTTTGTTTTGTTTTATTTTATTTATTTTTTCCTGTGAAAGATCTAATTCTGCTTACATAGGACAGCTCTTATGTTAACTCTGCACATCCTGATGATGCTTAAACTTTCCCTTTATTTTATTCCTTGTTCACTTTCATTTCTTACTACAGCAGTCTTGAGATGACAGATCTCCAGTTAGGTCCACTTGCTTTTTCTTCCCTTGCTTATAATTCAGACTTAGCATGTCTAAGTAGATGCATATTCAAAGTCTGTCAGACTCTGAAAGTCTCATTTTTCTCCATATAGGCAGCTTTAAGGCAAAGCAGGATATGAAATCTGGTACTTACAGAAGTGTTTCCATTGGCTGGCATTTCTCAGGAAAAGAGGGTGCAAATATCATAGAATCATTGTAGAACCACAGAATTCTTTGGGTTGGAAGGGACCTTTAAGATTATCTATTTCCAACCTCCCTGCCATGGGCAGGGACACCTCCCACTAGACCAGTTGCTCTGAGCTCAAAGCCCCGGGGTTGTTTAACCTGGCCTTGAACACTTCCAGGGATGGGGCATCCACAACTTCTCTGGGCAACCTGTGCCAATGTCTCACCACCCTCAGAGTAAATAATTTCTTCCTCATGTCTAATCTAAACCTACTCACTTTTAGTTTAAAGCCATTACTCCATGTCCTATTACTACGCTCCCGGACAAAGAGTCCCTCCCTTGTTTTCCTGTATGACCCTTTGTAGGCCCCCCTGCTGGGAGGCCACTATAAGGTCTCCCTGGAGCCTTCTCTTCTCCAAGATGAAAAATACCAACTCTCTCGACCTGTGTTTGTAGGAGAGGGTCTCCTTGATCATTTCTGGGGCCGTCTCTGGACTCATTCTAATACTTCTATGTCCTTCTTGTGTTGGGGAAACCAGAACTGAATGCAGCACTACAGGTGGGGTATCTTGAGAGGAGAACAGAGGGAAAGAATCACTTCCCTCAACCTGCTGGCCATGCTTCTTGTGATGTAACCCAGGATACAGTTGGCATTCTGGGCTGCAAGCACACGTTGCCAGTTCACATTGACCTTCTCATCAACTAACACTCCCAGATCCTCCTCCTCAGGGCTGCTCTCAATCCATTCTCTGCCCAGCCTGTATTTTGGGAATGCCCAGGACCAGATGCAGGACCTTGCACTTGGTCTTACGGAACGCCATGAGGGGCACAGGCCCACCTCTCAAGCCTGTCAAGATATGGAGGTTAAGAAAGCCCTTTAGCTGAGATGAATAAGGAATATAGTTACTACTTATATCCTGAGATTAGAAAGCTAAAGGCTCTTCAATATCCTAAAAAACTTCAGGTAAACCATTTACTTATTTGTACTTCAATGGAAGAAAATTTGCTTAGAACATTCACAATAGTAATAGTGCATCAGGGAACTGCCAGAAAGGCAACAATTCATAAGGTAATTCTTGAATTCATTTGCAAAATGATGAACAATATCTAAAAGCATCTGATTTTTTCTTACTCTATAAGTTTGAAAATTTTGTGCAGAACTTGAGTCCTCATATCCTGACTAGTTAGCTTTTTTTTTTTTTTTTTTTTTTTTAATATATATATGAAGGCTAATTTGAAATATGAGCTGATTACAGCCTTTGTTTCATGCATTATAAAAGTGTCTCATATCTTCATCATTACATAACTCACACTATATTGGTGAGTCTTTTTATAAACTTATCAAACTCCATTTAAGATAAAATTTGTTGTTTTTGTTGCCACTACCATGCTAGGACCTCACTGCTCTGATTGCTGGAAACTGTTTACAAATTGTAGTTCAATTTATACATGATTGGTTTATGTTTTCCTGGACACTGAACATAGAGACAGAAAAAAATGCCCTTTTATTTCTCTCCAAATCTCTCAATAATTTTCATGGTTCATTGTCTAAAAATCAGATATGACACAGCTTCATGTTATTGAGGAGAAAATTAAAAAATGACACAAGAAATTAACATTTTCTGAACGGGACAAATGCACCATTAATTTTACTTAATTCTAAGTCTGAGACTTAGATCTTTTTTTAAATGCTTTAAACCTTCAGATTCTGACAGCATTATAGATGAAGTCAGAATTACTACAAAATTTCTTTGCTCATCAGAAAAACTATCATGCACAAATCTTCTTACATAAGATGTGATCACAATAATCACAATAATGTGATTATTGAAAAGAATTCTCTGTCTGAAAAATAAATCTGAGTTTTTCTTGGTACTGATGGAATAAGTGAAGGACCTTATCTCCAAGTTTTCTCCAGGCTTCTTCTTCTATGGATGGGTTCAAGGGGGTAGTATTAGAAATTATATCCTATCAACTGGTCAAACAGATAAGACGACATTTTATTTTTATCAGCAAAACCCTTATTACTCATGAAAGAGTATATCTTTCAGCACAGTGCCTTTACCACACTATTGTTCAAGTTACCAAGCTGTGTGTAAATTCCCTGTCTGTTGTCCCAGAGGACACCCTTGAAAATGAGACATGTTGTTTTAAGGCTGCAAGGGTTTTATCCTTGTGTAAAAAATTAAATAAAATAAATTCAGAACAAATATAACATTAATATTTTATAAATATATTGCTTTAATATTGCATCAGTAGCAAATTAGAATACAAGCCTAGATTTTCATGTTTTGAATATTAACTGCTGAAGTTTCCTCAGTAGCCTTAGGAGGGTTTGCTGGATCTTAACAAATTGTGACAGAAATTATGGTCGGTGTTCAGACAAAGTGTGAAGTGTCTCTTTGAAAATTGCAGTAAAATGATGTCAGAGAAGGAAACTGGATGCCTGACCCCTAATCAACAACAGTAAAAGCAGGCCTGGTACTCTATGCTTGCTAAATCTCCCTATACTTTTATTAAGTGCAAAAAATAGAGCTACTGGGATGCATTAGGTGCACTGCTGAATGATTATTACCCTAAGGGGAACAGAGCTATGCCTATCTCACATAGAATCTCCACTTTTGATATAATATAGCCTCTTGTATATTGGCCAGTCCTTGCAAAATATTTATCATAGAAGTAATCCACACTTCTTCAAGAAGTCTCTTAAATGTGCTAGGACAAGTTTAGTGAATAATAATTTTACATTCAGGAACATTTTAAGAAAGATATTGTCAAATCTATAAATTGAGCTTTGCATGTGTTGTTGAAGACATCATTCCAGCAAAACTTTCTGTGAACATTTTTGTTCAACAACATAGAAAAAGTCTCAGTTAACTAGTAATGGCTGAAAAGCAACATTTGCTACAAATTCATTACACGATCTAAAACAAATTACCGGCATTTTATTCAGTCATGCATAAACCATATTATTTTTATTAGAGATCAAAATCTGAAAATGTTATTTAAAATTTTAAAGAACATCTGGACCACAATCTTGAAATTATTCATAAATAGATAGAGCCATGTTAAGAAAGCCATTGGATTTACTGAATGTTATTTTGGATAAACATCTCTGGTATAAGAACTCTGTATCTCATTAGGAATTATATGAAATAAATGTACTTAAAATGGTTAGAGTGTTGTGATAATAATGTGGGACAATGCAAGAATGTGAGCAATGCCAACTATGCTATAGTTACTAATGAGGGAAAGTCACCCAAAAGAAAATAGTATCATTTAACATATGTCTCCTGCATGTATTTCTGTATTTTTTATGATCCTTTAAATATAGTATTCTTTATTTTAACATCTTGTTTTCATGGGGTGTACTGCTGAATTATCCCCAGTAGTTGTTCACTGCATGTCTCAGGAGATCAGGTACTGAACCATGACTCAGAGAGTCACAATATAGTCCCTGATTACCCCTTGCTCCAGGAAGAAAATAAACTGCATTAGCCTTTTACCTGGTACAGATGATTTCTTCTCTCTGTACCAGCCAGGCTGTGCTGGTCAGTATGTCAGGGCAAGGGTCACAGCTAGACATTACTCACTCCCCATGCATCTGCAAAGGAGTGGGAATAGCTGCCTTGTAGAGGCCATTCACCCTTTTGTAATGCAATCTTCACTCAGGGTAAATTGCAGTGTGTTAGAGGGCACTTTAAGCTCCTCTGTCTCTTGTGTAGGTGTGTATGACAAACTCTGTTCTTGTCCTGTATCTATAGCACGTGCTTAGGCAAATGACTTTGAAGCGTCAAAGCTGTTTATATTGATCTTTAATCCGTTATTCACTGCAGTAGAAGAGCAAGATACAACTGCCCACTTCCCCAGGACAGCTGGCTTTGCAAAGTGAAACCAATAAAGATACGATGTTCAGCACCTCACAATATTTAGTCCATGTATAAACAACTATGACAGTTCTGGGGATGGTCAGCACTGATTCGGCTGCCCATTTTCCCTGTGTTTATTTTAATGCACTATTTCTTATGGTCAGCATATTCATGTATACTAGAAAAAGAAAATAAAGGTCACTAAGGGAAAAAAAAATAAAAAATATTCTAGATCATGATGGTAACTGCAATGGTCTCTTTCTCACCTATAAGCATACAAGAAGGAGAAACATGTAGGAAAGGCGCTTTCTATTTGTTCTATTTGTACTTTTGCATGCACAAAATCAGGAGCACTTTTTAAGTGAAAAAAGAACAAAAACTATTGCTTTAAGTTCTGCAACATGAAAACATGCAACATGAAAACAAGACCCAGTTGTTGACCAGTTCAAGTTGTGCCCTTTTGGCAAATTGCCTCTTGCTCCAGAAAAGTGTAAAACTGGACAGTGACAATTCAAGAGAAGTAAAAAAAGAAAAAAAAAAATATATATATAAACATATAAATCATCCACTGTGCCAGAATCTATTATTTCTTTGAAGTTCATTTTGTTGTCTGCTGTCATTGGACTGCCTTCAAAGAGTGCATAGAATATTTATATATATTAAAACAAAACAAAACAAAACAATGTGAGAAAGCAGGCAGCACTTTCTTGTTACAGTCTGCAGATATTTTGACACTCCAAACAGTCATCATGGGTTTCCCAGGTGCTTGATATTACATCACTTGTCATGATGTCTCGTGTAAGTGCCCCTGGACTGCATGTCTTACTATCCTCCACTCTCTTTTTCTGGCACTTAACTGGGAATTGGTGTCATCAAGGAGTTATACAGTGCCAATAATTCAGAATTTTCACAAAGAAGAGATTTTCTCTAGAAAGAATGGTATTAATTACTGTGCAGGTTAATAAGCAAATGAAGGCAAGTTTATCTGAGAAGACTGTAATTGAGCAAGCACAGTCACCTTCAAAAGATGACTTTTGAAGAGTCATCTTCAAAATGAGAAAAAGATAGATGGTATATTTATTTTTCCCCAACTCTCTCAATAATGATAACGCTATATTCTCTGTTGCAATACTGATACTGTAAAATGGAAAGGATTTTTAAAATGCTTTCAGAAGACTGAATTACTAGGAGCATGCTAAGGTTTATTGTATATATACAAAATGTAGTAATATACTGTACCAGATATATTTAAGAGAGAGGAAGAGAAGGAGAAGCTACTTAAAAATAAAAATAAAAATGAGCTATACATAGCTCTAGTAGATAGGCTAGGTTTGATCGTTACTCATGCTAATGTCTCTTACTGCCTTCCAAGGAAGATTTTTGACCCAGTAGTTAACAGCAGAAATATAAGATATTCAGAAACATCTCTCCTTGAAATGACGTGTATATGTACTGTTTTCTACTCTTGTTTTTAGAATGTTGGATCATTATGTTAGCTGTAAGATTTCTCTTATAATAAATGATGATAGATCCCTGCCTGGAGATAATTACAAACCAAATTAGTCATAGTAAAATAATAATAAAATATTGGAAATCCTACTTCTAGAAGAGTCTAAAACCCTCTAGCTGTGCCCTTGCTTAGCCTGTGTCTCCTGTTCTGACACCAAGTTGCAATGTACAGTGGGGAGGCTCAGCTGAAGCTGCTGGGAACCCACAGGAGATCCCAATAAGTACTTAGTTTTTGTGAAATTCAGTCCTCAGTTTAGGGAATGTTTTAAAATATACAAAAAAAAAAACACTTATCCAAAAGTAGATGTCCTGAATTTTACTCCATCCTTACTCTAACAAGGAAAATTTGTACTCCTGGTTAAATATATTTTAACAAACACAATAACTTGGCTCTGGTGAGGCTGCACCTCAAGTAGTGTGTTCAGTTTTGGGCCCCTCGCTACAAGAAGGACATCAAGGTGTTCAAAAGAGTCCAGAGAAGGGTGACGAAACTGGTGAGGGGTTTGGAGAACAAGTCTTACAAGGAGTGGCTGAGGGAGATGGGTTTGTTCAGCCTGGAGAAAAGGAGGCTCAGGGGCGACCTTATCGCTCTTTATAAGAACGTTAAAGGAGGCTGTAGTGAGGTGGGGGTTGGTCTGTTCTCCCATGTGCCTGGTGACAGGACAAGGGGTAACGGGCTAAAGTTGCACCAGCGGTGTTTTAGGTTGGATATTAGGAAGAACTTCTTTACTGAGAGGGTTGTTAGGCATTGGAATAGGCTGCCCAGGGAAGTAGTGGAGTCACCATCCCTGGAGGTCTTTAAAAGACGTTTAGATGTTGAACTTAGTGATATGGTTTAGTGGAGGACTTGTTAGTGTTAGGTCAGAGGTTGGACTCGATGATCTTGAGGTCTCTTCCAACCTAGACAATTCTGTGATTCTGTGATAATGCAAAATACTACATGTGAATACACACATGACTGAGGGAACAGGGGCCAGAACAGAGGACTTCTACATCAGAGCATTGGAAAGGATCAAAGTTATCTAATGCTTAGGTCTACTCCAGGTATGATGTGAGATAAGCTGTTTTATTCTTTGTGCTTATTACTGCCTGGCTGCTGGCACTTTCAGTGCAGAATTCCCGAGGAAGTGGCTTCCCATTGTCAGTAAGTGGGGTGGTCCTGTTCAGGCATGGTATTTGAGGTCTTAGTCCAAAATGAAGTAATTAAAGTAGGACGTTTGGATTTAGCTATGTATGAGTTTGCTAAGTTTCAGGGCTCCCTTTAACTTAGGTCTTTGCAACCTTACCTCAGAGTGGTCTGTCTCCGAGTTCTGAATAATATGAAAAATCCACATTTTCTTTGCCACTTCAGAAGAGACGGGTCTCTGTTGCTATGGAAATTGGATTCAAAACCAATGATTCAATTGGAAGACTTTGGGATAGTGTTTTACCTGGAGTCAGTGTTGCAAGTTTGACTGTATTTATATGAAACCTTTTGACTTTAAAAGGAGAATTTACCGGTTCATTAACAAATTATAAATCCCATAAGGGTTACATGCTTACATAATACCCTTCCTCCCCCTCTTTTTTCCTACTGCTCATTCCACCACTAAAATCATAATCTTGCTTATAACCTCAGTAATTTTTATAATAACTGCTTGTGAAACAATGAAGAGAGGATTAGGACATTGGATAGGGAGTAATCAGTAGGAAACTACAAGAGTTTGCATTTTTGCTGATGTTTCTTTTAACAAAAAAAAAAAGAGAGTTGCAAGAAAAGAAAAAATAAATAAAGAATAGGGAGAATTATCTGTAAATAAAATGCTTTCCTAAAGTTTTCCCTGAGGTTCTAATCTCCTTTAGTGTAACCCAGACAATATTAGAAGGGCTTCAGCATATTGAAGGAAGAAACACATTTCACACCTCCCCTAACCTTGGAGAGCTTCCTCAAAGTCCCTACACAGAATTACCATAACCCTTTAGGCCTTGCAAAGTTAATGAAATCAATAATACATGTGTGAATGGATCTGTTTGCAAGGTCCTGGCTTTAAATTAATGTTCAGAACCCATTTGTTTCTGGATGGCTTCTGGTGGGACATCATGGGCTGGGAAAATAAGCACAGTCATAGGAACTTACCAGGGTGTGATGGCTTGGCCAGTGAAGACAATCCCCCTTATCTAAATAATAAATGTAGAGTCTTCAGAGCAACTAGGTATAAAACTATGACATAGGTTCCAATATAGCGTGGAGGCGAGGAAGGCACAAAACAAACAAACAAAATCCTCCACCACCAGCAACATTAAGAAAACAAGCAAACAACAACAAACAAACAAACAAAACCAGACTTTGTAAAGGTCAAGAAATCCTGTGTTTTAGTTCTGTTTCTAATCATTTGGTGTTTCATTTTGGTGTGAACAGATTCTAACCAGGTACCATGCACCTGCTGCTGTAAATTCCCAGTGCGCCAGCTTGTAAAATCTGCTTCTTTATTTGTGGGACACTTGCAAAAAAAGGAGAGATTGTTATGCTGATTTAATGTTTTCCTCTCTATGCAGGACAACATCTATCAGATCAAAGACGAAAATGTAAGTATTTCTTTACCATCGCTTAATTTTCCCTGTTATATGCATTTATATACTTTTTAGACGAGGCTACAAGTTTTCATTAATATTTGAAAGTGCCGGTCTCAACGAAACAGACAGTAATGTCTGCAACTAAAATACACTACCTTCTAACTTAGGAATATTACTAGTAATTTGCTGTAAAATATGCATAATGAAGTCAGACAGCAAGAACAGAATATTTAAAATGTGTGACTAATCTAATTCATTAAGTGATGCACATTTGATATTTTCTTTTGGCTGGTAATATACACACTCTGCAACGTCTGTCCTGAGCTCTATGTACATATGCCATTATATTAAAGTCAATAAGCAATACAATAGGAATATTCCCAGTTCATGTAACATAGTTTTGAAACTGATAGGTTCATAATGATAGAACTAACAATAGAACAAGCACAGAAGTTCAGCAAGTCACTTACCTTGCCCTATAGTTGCCATATGTCCTCTTTCCGTACTTTAAGAGGCACACTAAGAAAATATGCAGCAAAAGGATATGTTCAATGTACTGTCAGTCCTAAATTACATCTCTGTGAAAATAGCACTAGTCATGTCAAGCCATTTTACTAAGACAGGGACTCAAGAATGCAGTGCCCACAGCGGAGTCACATTTCACCTGTCCTTCATGGCCTGCACTGTATTGACATGATCTGTGACAAGAAGCTGAACAGATTTGTTGTTCTCAGGTTGATGGGCTTATATTTGTAGCAGTCCCATCTTCTGGCAGCAGGCTCTGCCATAGATGCATAGATGTCCCTATGGGAGAACACCATTATTCTCTTGTGCCCTTAAGATTGTGTTACCCAGGTAATCTTCTTGTCTTTCTTCTCCTGAACTATTGGGATGGTTCCAGGAAAAGTAAAAAGTGCTGAATTACTATTTTTGTTATTGTATAAAACTGAAACCTGACTCCAAATCTCCTTCATTATCTCCTCAAGCCTTCAGGCCTAATTGACAGCAAGTCTTTATATCTTCATTTGTTCCCATTAGAAGTCCTTGTGCCCTTGAATAAACAGGTAAGATAATAACTTTAATTACTGCTATAATTAGGAAGCACCTGTGCTTTGGCATGAGAAAAAAAAAAAAGCCTAAAAACAAACTTTCTTTTCTGCAGCATTGATAAGTACTTTTTCTTAATATTATTCACTTGGCAGTCAAAGACACTCAAAGTAGACATGGGAGCTTTAATTTAAGAAGCAGAATAAAGGTTATTATTATTATTATTTAAATTTAGATTGTTGCTAAATTACTTATTTCTATAACAAAGTAGTGAGAAGTCTTCAAGTAAAAGGCAATTAAATATATGGAACAACTTTAAAAGGTTATAGTTACTTTGCACTAATTTATTAAAGGAACCAAACAAAAATAAATTAATCATCAATAAAATAATACAGCAGGATACTTCATAGGGAGTAATGTCTTCTGCATTTGTTTTGTTTCTGTTATAAATAGGACTATATATTGTGTTACATATATGGCCAAAGAAATATTCATGCATGTGTATAAAAAATTGTGTATAGATACAGCTGGGTTTATGAGTTAAAAAAAAAAAACAACAACAAAACAAACGAAAAAAAAAAAAAAAAAACATTTTTTTTTCACTGTGTATGAACAAATTTATATTTTAAAAAGAAAAAAAAAGTTCATAGAAAACAAGAGAAAATAGCCTGTGTTTGACAGAAACTTTAGATCTCTTTGAAACATTTTTAAAGTAGAAAAGAAGATATCCTGAGAATGTATAGCTTGTATTCATACCAACTTCACATCAGAAAACAAGAAAAGTAGGCAATTCATAATCCTTGACAGAAAGCTGCATTTCAATAAAATCTGGAAATGTTACTGTCAAGGAAAGCAGTGATATTCCAGGTTCAGCACAAATGCAGTTTATCAACTCAGGTGTTTGAATTAATGTATTAATTCAAGCAAAATCAGTCTGATTTTCAGGACAGACAGAGTAGACTCAGTATCCGCGAGATTTTAGGTATGCCATGATGTGCATCTGCATAGACTGGAACTTCAAAAAGTGGAATTATTTTTGGAACTTATTTGTGTTCTTTTTATTGGATTTTTACTGGTGCAGCTACCTGGATCTACTTAGCTACAGTTTATCATTCTTCTACATTGAAAGGGTTGGGCATTTTCAAACCAATGACGTTTTTCAAATGAGAAACCTTTTTGAATAGCAGTATAGTTGTCTTATTGTTACACCGCAGCTTGATTTTTGAGAACCAAGTGGAGAGTTTTACAAATTGAAACTGTAGTGATTTTTTTAATTGAAAACTTCATTTTAATTTTAAAATTCCGAAAGTATTTCTAAAGTGGTCTAGAGATATCTTACATGCACGTCATAAGAAATTTGACTTTCAGAAAAAGATGGTTAGCTCTTCTCTAAAAAGGAATGCAATTTTTGTGTATCAAGATGGGCTTTCCAAACCAATATTCACTTTTAGAAATTTTGAACTACATACTTTCCTAACATTAATTTTCATTGGAAGTGATTAGTCTGCTCACTAGAGAACTGCCAGACAATCAAAAAGAAGGGAAGTGTGTGGCTCTGATCTGGGAGAGGTAACATGAACTTTAAATAATCTGTCTATTAAAATATGTTCCACACTATAAAAGGTTGAAAACCGACCATAAAACGCAGCACAACAGAGGGATGATATGGGATAACTGACTTGCCATTAACCACACTGTTGTTTTTCTTTAAATAAATAAAAGACTTTAAGATCTAGTGCTGTTCAATATGTACTTTCTTCAAGCATTAAGCTTCCATTAAATAGGTCACTATGAACTGAGAAATAGCTGGTCTGTGGGTGAGGGATATTTTATAAGGAAAATCCATCACAATTTTTATTAGCTGTCTAGATATATCTAGACAGAAAATATAGATACAGAAGTTTTAATATCTGAACTGTAAAAATGGTTCTGGTGTTTAGAAAACATTTAAAATCTTTTGAGGATTTATTTGTTCTTTAGTTTAATTCTCTTTTACCCAGCTACCTTCATGACTTAGGGAGAGATGTGCTTAGTTCAATTTTAAACATTTCCAAATTGTAGGTCTACTTTCCACTGATCATCTGAGTTCCTTCCATATAAGCATTTCCAAGACACTTTCATGGTCCCTACTGTAGCATGAGATTAATCACCTTCCAAATATGCTCAGTTTTCTAAATTGACTGCAGATGCAGCCTAGATGCTAAATTTTGTTCAATTCTTAGTTTTAGCTGAAGATAAGTGAAAGAAGTTTCAGTCTGTCTAAGGACATCTGTGAAGACAAATGAAGCATAGGTTTGGATTTCTAGAGACAGATGTTCAGAGGCTGGAAACAAGACCTCAGAGAAGCTTTTTTCTTACTCCACTGAGTAAGGTAAGTGTGACTGTGAAGTTCAATACAACTTAAAAACTTTCTAATTTTTGACGAATCCCTACTCCAGATATTTCAGTGTTCTTGGAAATAACAAGAATATGGAGAACAGATGACAGTTGTCTGAAGCCAACCACTGAACATTTACCAGATTAGTGTTGATATTCTTGGCAAACTCTATCATCCTGAAGGAATAAGAGGGAGGAAAATCCCCAAAGCAGTGTTGCTGGTATTTCTTCATTCTTCACTTCCAGAGGAAGAGATTTGTAGATTAAAATTCATATTGCTTTAATATGTGCCTCTTGCTTACTGTTTATTTCATTTTATAGCCATTTCTACCTTTTTACTCATTTCTATAAAGCAATCAAGAACTACAATATAAAGAAGGGTTGTCTATATAGTACTACAACAATCCTTTTTCATTACAAAAATGCTGTAAAAGGAACAGAAAGTAACAGCTGCTGAAATTCTGCAAATAATCTTGTGTAACTCTAATCACAAAATGATGCATTAAATAGCTTTCACAGTTCTCATGTGGAAGACAGATTAATATGTACCATTGTAGTAGTCAGTGGTCAAGACGGTTGCTGTCCATGTAAATTTGCTGCTCAGAAAAAAATAAATTATTTCAATTTTGGTAATAAAGAATCACTAGGTTTGATAAATAATGTTTTCAGCAAAGATGAAGCTATGTAGTGTAGTCTGGTACAGGTTAGATCATTGATACAAGACTGTGATACCCAGTATTTGGGATCCAATCTAGAGCACTTCTGTTACTTTTCCAGGCAAGAAGTAGGCTGCCACAACATTTAAGTTCTCATACCTTACTCCCTTTTTGCTACTGCATGGCAGGCTAGGGCTTTGAGTGAAATGAGCAGAAATGCAGTCTTGAATCAATATGCTTTTTCATACTAATATACAGAGGAATAAAATGAAAAGGAAAAGAATATATCAACAAAATTGAAATATTAGGAAATAGTTTTCCACAATGATTAACAGTTTGACACAAAGGCTTTCTAGCACATTGTCTTCATCTATTTATCCTGTTTTTTGAAAAGTATTAAATGCAGTAGTTTAAATAATATTTTTATTCTTGAAATGT